>NW_009610174.1:29825-53208 GCF_000690535.1 Cariama cristata
CTGGCAGTCTCAGGTGCTTGTTGTGGTTTAACCCCAGCCAGCAACTGAGCACCGTGCAGCTGCTCGCTCGCTCTTCCCCCCTCCCAGTGGGATGGGGGGGAGAGTTGGGGGGAGAAGGAAAAAGTCATGGGTTGAGATAAGAACAGTTTAACAACTAAAGTAAAATAAAATAAAATATTATACTAACAATAATAATAATTAAAAAAATATAATAATAGTAATAATAAGAATTATAAAGAAAAGGAATATGACAAAATAATAAAACCCAGGACAGACAAGCGATGCACAATGCAATCACTCACCACCCACTGACCGATGCCCAGCCCGTCCCCGAGCAGCCATCGTCCCCTCCCGGCCAGCTCCCCCAGTTTCTCTACTGGCCATGCCGTTCTGTGGTATGGAATATCCCTCTGGGTGGTTGGGGTCAGCTGTCCTGGCCGTGCTCCCTCCCGGCTCCTTGTGCCCCTCCTCGCTGGCAGAGCACGGGACACTGCGATGGCCTTGGCTTAGGGTAAGCACCACTGAGCGACAACTGAAACATCAGTGGGTTACCAACGCTGTTCTCGTACTAAATCCAAACCACGGCACTGTACCAGCTCCTGGGAAGAAAATTATCCCAGCCCAAACCAGGACAGTGCTAGAAACCCATATACAGTTATTTAAGTGCCCGTTTGTCCAGCTTCACTCTCCCAGCCCTGCCTCTCAGCTCCAACTCATCTGGCCAGGACATATCGCTGAAATTTAAGATTGTGTGAAATTTATTTACAAATACGTATTTTACAAATATGCACAGATTACACATTCATTAAGCTAAATTACATGTCTGCAAAGAGTGTAACACTACTTGTGCATCTGTCCAGAATTTCCAGTTGATATTTTGTCCGTCGAAGGCATCATGTGTTTTAGAAAGTGAAATCTTTATAGCTGAACTGATGTTGTTGCAGCAGTGGGATGTTCTCCGTGCTGATACTGGTCAGATACTGTTACTCTTAGTGTAGTTTTTCGCAGAAGTGAATGAGGTAAACTTAGCTCATACAGGTCATCTTCACGTCACTAGGCATAAAAGGCGTTACAGCACATGTCGGGAGCGTGGGAGTGGAAGTGAAACACACATGTACAACTCATGCTTTTGTCCTAGTAGACCCCCCTCGTGACAGCAGCAGCCTTACCAGAGCTTCTGCCATGGTGGGGATGTGAAGAAGAGTGATGCTGAGAAATTGCACCAGCTGCTGTTAAGTTTGTGGAGAGGACCCTGGTGGTTAAAAGGATTGTGACTGTAGAATTTTTTACTGTTGAATTGTCAGTGTATGAATATCATACACTGATATTTATAATCTGTAATGGTGATTAAATTTGATTCTGATTTACAGATGTATATTCTCACAATTTACAAAGAATTCCAACAATGGTGTTTTGCTTAAAGATCAACATGCTGGCTTTCATACAAAATATTCTGTATGAAAGCATAAACTCTTTTCCCTGAACTATAATTTCGATTCATGATAGGAGTCAGATGGAGAGCTGCATTCCTTGCCAAGTGATAGGATGGGTTCCCAGAGAAGCTTAGGAAATTAATGATACTGGGCAGCAACCATCCGTATGGGGTATGGAAGCTCAATTTGTAGCAAATGATGAAGGATGTAGGTGCTGTGGACAAGTGGATGAGAGCAGTTGTGATAGCTGGGTTGCGGTGATGCAGGAGATGCTTGGGGACAGGACAGCAGTGCATCCTCACACAGCAGGCGCGCTGGCAGAGCTGTGAGAGCATTCTTGATACCCTGCGAATCCTAAATCTATTGACTTGGACATACTGGTTTTTTTCAGTAATCCTGTCTATTCTAATTTTTTTAAAATACAAAAAAATACATTGTAATGGTAGGGTAGCATTTAAAGAAACACAGGTACTTTTGATGTCAACCGTTGATGCCACCCCTTTCTCCAAATAAAATGAACTATTTTGTCTATACCTTTATGGAATATGTTTTTTTAAAGCTTTGCCTGAAGGAATTAATGCCCTGCATCTGCAGTAATGTCGGATTTCCGTGGTTTATTAATCTCACAGTAGGCTGGAATTTAAACAGTTTTCTCATGGTACTCTCCTCTGTGTTGCCATGTAGTTCTTAATATTAAGGAAGAAGAAAGCTGTAAGCTTTAATGCTGGAAAAGAAAAGAATATTGAAGACCTCTGTCATGTTTTTTTTAAACAGACTCTTCAGTTATGTGAGCCTGACAAAAGGAAGAGAGTAACCGAAAATACCTCAAGAGCTGGAGAAGGCCCACAGCTCAGCAGTGCTATAATAATAATTGTTATTCCTTTGAACAGATTAAAATACTTTTGTAGATGATGTGCGGTCAATCAGCAACTGGAGGGACAAATTTGGGGTGAAAGTTTGCCTGCTTAATGTGGCTTTTATAAATAGCTGTGTCCCAGCTCTTCACGTGACACTACGTGCTGTTTTGTGCTGCACTTTACGTCATGAAACATCAGTTTTGTGTCGGAGTTGCAGGCTGGGGTTCTTGTTGCTCCTCTCCCCAGGGCACGTCACGGCGCTGGCTGTGTGTCAGCAATAGCGTTAAGTGTTGCCTTGTCTCTACATCTAAAATACACCTGCGAAATACAACTAAGAATGATGAAAAACCCACAACGTGGGCAAAGAAGTAAAAAAAAGTTTTGTTATTAGAGACTTGTTTAAAAATATGTATCTCGGAGAAAGAGAGTGTAGACTGGCTAACTTTATATTTTCTGCATGAATTAATGAGCAGTGATTAGGCCAGCTGAGGTTCTACAGAAAATACTGACACTTTTTCACTGTATTCTCACGTATATTTGTATATATTGCTTTAAACTGTTCGGTGTTCACATTCAAATTTCTGTGCCAAGTATGGCACAGAAATTACGTGCTGAGTATGGATGGAGTTTGGAATGCCGGTTCATCAGAGCTTTGTGATGTGCATTCAGGTTTCAGTCTCCAGCAACGACCTATCAAGGAAACTTATTATATCTCAGGGAAGAAGGGAGGAAAAAAACCCACAGAGTTATGGTAGAGAGGATCCCGTTTTCAAGACTATTTGTTTTTTAATCAAAGGACTAATGTTTTAGTCCAATACGCTGCCTGCATTTAATTGCAGAGTCACAGTCTCGAGGTCAGGTTGCAGGTTGAGAGGTAAAAAGCTAGAAGTCAGTTTTTGGCTTCCAGAGTGCTGGACAATATCTGTTTTCACCATACTTAAGGAAAACACATGGAAGCTGCATGCTTGGCATGTCTGTGATGGCTTTCCTTATCGGCTCCTTTGGTAGGAAAGGTTAGGAAAGCTTTTGGGGGTTTTCTGAGAATTTATACAGAGTGAAATTAAAATACAGATATTACCTTTTCTCTTGCCTTTTCTCTACAGAAATAAGTGTGATGAGTATTTTTTTAATGGTCCGTAGATATCGCTCAATGCGAAGGCTAATGCATTCTTGAATATGTCTTCCATCAGAGAAACTGATGGTGTAAGTGAGAGACTCTCATTAAAAGTATCTATTTGCAGTTGCACACAAAAAAAAGTCCTTCTTAATTGCCTCCCTGCATGTGGACAAGAGCTTAAAAAGAATCAAAATATAAAAGATTAAAAGAGCATAATGACATATTCAAAAGATGAAAGATATGATCTAAACATTTAAAAAAAAAATTGAGAAAAGCTTGTAATCTCTTTGTGTCTCCCCCAAGTTAAGTAGGAGAACTTTGAAGATGACAGTAATATTCCATTGTGTTTCATCTTTTTCATAATAACATATTTTGAAATCTGGAATGAGTGTATCACCTAATAATGTTTTTTAGGACTACATAAGTTGTAATATAAAGCACAATATAAACAAGATTTTCTTCTAATTTTTTGCCATAATAGGTAGACATACTCTCCTGTTTGGATCTAAATAATTCTGATTGGATGTGTCCTTAGGTAAGGTATCCCGAAAGAAAAAGGAGATTGATGCTGCTGATTTAGCAGGTTTCGTTCTACAGCTTTCAGCAAACTGAAATCTTGAAGGGCTCAGAGTCATGAGTTGCTTGGGTTCGAATGAGGTGTAAAATCATGATTCTGACTATTTGTGGTCACTAGAGATCCCCCATGGTGCTTTTTGTGTCCTGGCCACATTTAATTTTGGTTAGTTCCACCGTGGCTACCTAATTCTCCCTGCAGTATCGGTTAGATGTGGCGTTCCTTGCTTCCCATCCTGAATCCCTGGTGTGAGATGCTTTGATGTTGCTTGGTCCATAGGTTTCAGCCTAGCTAAGTGGTACAGCGCGCTTCATGTTTGCTCTTCAGTTAGGAAGTTCCTGGATTAATTTGGAGAAACGGTTTTGCTAGATAGAGAATACAGTTTCAACACCAGCACAGGCAGCAAGAATTTAAGTATGCCGAGCACAGGCACCTGTCTTGGACCATCTGAACTGTGCCCATATTAGATCCCCCAAAGAGAGGAACTGCCTGACCCCAAGTCGCTAGCTTGCAGGAGGCGGCTGTACGAGTGCAGGCAGCCCGAGCTGAGGGAACACCTCTGCCATTCCTGAGAAGGATTTCCATTTTAACAATACAATTTAAACGTGCCGTTGTTGGGGTTGGCTTTTAAATTGCTTGCTGTGGATGAGGTGCGGTGTGTTTTGTTCTCAGCACACCCTATCATCTACCTCAAGCTCTAGTGTAGCTTCCTCATGTTGTGTGTGTGACGTTTCACTCGCCATCCCAGTCCTTCCCATCTTTCCTCCTTGTCCCCAGCTGGACTGCAACAAGATGTAAGCCTTCTTCCTAGCCAGAAGGAAGTCTGTGCATAAAGATCAGGCTTTAAGTGGGGAGCGAGCTTCAATCTTATCTTTGCCCAATGCGCTGTTTGACCGTGATGCTATGGAAGAGGAGGAAAGCTTTTGTGTGTCTAACATCAGTATCTCTGACACGAGTTTATCGATATCATTAGCATCTTAACACAGTACTGCTTTTACAGACCCTGTGCTTTACTTACAAAGATTTTAACAACACATCAGATGAAAAATCACATATTTGATTGTATTGCTCCATGAAACTCTTCAGCTTTTGTTGCTATCACTTAGACCTTTGACCTCTGTCTTAAGCAAAAATAATTGCAGTTCCTCTGAAATGAGTTGCATGAAGAAGTCATTATTATTTCATTGAGATGTTTTGAAGCCAGATTTCAGATGTTGTTTGAGGTGCTGACATGAGCAGTTTTGGTGAGCTGCAGCAGCTGTTGTGCAGTTACTGCTCCTTAGCTAATGCTTTGAGGCCAGCAGATTATTTATATTTCATTAACATTTAATTAGCCCACAGTACCTATGCCTTACTAATGACAGATGGATACAGTGAACTTGAGGACTATCCGGCCTTTTAAAATTTATTATTTTAAACCTGTTTTGCTGTCCTTCTTCTTGCTTTCCTTTTAATAATCTGACATTATGATAGCTAGTTTTTCATTCAAATAAAATAGATTTTATTTTAATCAACCTTTGGATACTTAAACTTGAAGAGGGAAGTAAGCCTCATCGTGGCTTAGAAGTCACAAAATGCTGTAAGAGTGCAGCAACTCTATGGTCTTTAATATGTTGTCTCAAAAAGACCTTTCCCAACAGATTATGGTGGGGATAAACGCTGAATCATTTGAATGACAGGAGATGCCAAGACAGACTCAGCCATTTCGAATCGGCTATTTCAAACGTCAGGTTGTCCTTGAAGAACTAGAAAGCAAATCTGAGCAAAGTATTTGTTTAAAGGAGCATTTTAATTATGTCTATAGTCCTTTGATGGCATGAGAAGCCTTTATGCTTTTAAGAGAGTGATTTTTAAATTTTTTTTTTAAAAAATAACATTAAATTGATGTTCTGGAAAATAATATGGACCCTTTTCTTCTTCTGGTACGATATTCAAATACAGAAAATTGCTACAGCATCAAATTCAGAAATCTTAAATTATTTTCTAGCATTAGGAGGAAAGAAACGAAAAGGAAACACTGCAAAATAAGGAAAATCTGGTTATTGTTCTGAAAAGCAAGAATTAGCTTGATGTGAGTCTTTCATTGATTTTAGCGTGGAAAAGTAACAGGGCACTCATTCTCAGGATTTAGTAAATATCCAGAAAACTGAAAGAACGGAAGCAACAAACAGTATTGTTGACATCCATCCAGTTTTGGCCCTTTTCCTTGAGTCCTTTGTTCTCAGAGGAAAGTCTAGTTTAAATCTGCAATTTATTTTCTGCTTAGAAAAATGTTTGTTATGACTGTTGGGCAGAAGTGACTAGAAATAGTAGACCCTTTGCTGACAGGATCTAGAACAGAATTCAAAGCGCTGTTCCTCAGCCTGCCAGGAAAATCTTTAATAAACTTACATTATATCCACACATCTTTTGTTCGCTTGCTGTTCAGCTCTGTGAAGTCAGTTAAGTCCAATGGGAACCATACTCATTACCACAAATGCCTAAATACTAAATCTGAATGGTTTTACAAGGACAATGAAAAAGAAGAGCTGTCGTAACGTTTGATTTTTATTTTCATGCCCTAGCTCAAGTTTATATTGGTGCCATCAATAAAAAATACCAATAAATTCTATACACTAAAAGATTGCCTCTTCAGATATGGTCCGTGGTATCTACTTGGTTAAATTGATGGCTGGTGACTCCTTCGTGATGAAAACCTACCTTTTAAAAAATGCTAGAAGTCAGGTCAATATATCTTTCTCAGCATCACGGGGCCAACAAGAACACTGACCCTATCCCAGGAAAGAAGATAATTTGTCAAAGGGAGAAGTTTTGTAAGAACTGTGTTTCCTGTAAAGCTGAGGGATGCTGGAAGGACAAAAACCAGTTTGAGCAAGTAAGGGTTGGAAAGACATATGTTGCCCTTAGCTCTGCCTGTTGGGATCTGTCAGTCAGTTCATTTAACGTTCTTCTTTCATGACTGAAATGGTTCACCTGGGAAGTCAGTAGTGAAAACGTCCTCATAAACCCAGAGTTTGCCTGGCTGCCCTCTGCCATACATCACCTCCGGGCTGTAAGAAGGGGGAGTATATCTGAGGGGACAACTGGTTTATAAACCTGCAGCAGGTGTAATGAATTACTGAGAATGGTGGTGTACCTTGAAACCGGCTGTCCGGCATTTCCCTAGGCAGGTGTAAGAGCCAGGTGTGTTCATATATCCTATGTGAGGTTTGGCAAAAAAGGAGATTTGAGAAGAAGGTAATATGAAATAGCCCCTTGAACCACCCCAGAACCCCCACCTGGAGCAGCACAGGGCAGCGCTGGTGTTTGTGTCTGCCATAGCAGCAATGAGCTATTCTCATTGCTGAGTATGAAGCCTGACACAAAAACTTGTGTTTTGGGAGGATGAATATTTTCATTCGGAGAATTCCACAGAAGGACCATTTTATTCACTGAAAAATTGAAAGTAACATCCATGGTTGAAAATTTCTATTTTCAGCCCTCAAAAAAGGGAGGAAATGAAGATTAATATATTCTGGATTAAATTTTTTGTTTTCTTTTGTGTGCATTTTTTAAAAAGGATGAGCTGTATTTCTTTGTAAGACTCTTAGAGCTGTTCTTCTTCCTACTAAAATATCATTATGCGAACTGATGACTGCATACCCCTGAGGATATTGCCACATAAAAATTCTGGTTTTGTGAAATTAATCTCTGTAAAATTGGATAGTAAACATAAGCAGCAAAGCTCTTGAAGAAAATCTGTTGACTTTAGCAATTACATATGCCATTTCAGTGCTGCCAAAGGATGATCGCGGCTCAAAGGTATTATTTACATGTAGAAATATATCACTTCCTCTGTTTAAAACTCTTGACTGACACAAGATTTGTATATATTCACAATATTTGTGTATATTCATTTTTGGTAACTGCACTTTGCAGGGTCTCCTCTTTCTATTTGCAATTTTCATAATGGAATTCATTTTTCACAGTTTTACTTTGAAATTTTTTTTTAAATTTAAAAATAATATTATTTTGGGGGATGCAAAAAATATCAGCTTCCGTACTATCAGTTACTGCTATCTGCATGATGGCATGCGAGAATGTAGAAGTGAAACTAGACTAGTGAGCAGGATGTAATTTCTTACTTTCAAATCTTACATAGTCTACCTAATTTTTACCCCCCGAATTTATATGTTAACTCTGCCATTCACACATTTGTCTGTACAATTAATGCTATTGTGATATTAGATGCGAACACATGAATCCTTGTGTCTCTGACAGAATCTGTGTTTTCAGGTACTCAGAATAAATTGCATTAAGATGATCTATGTGATATTTCAAATGATGAGGAAGGATATTCAGCTTTGAATACTAATTCCAATAAAATTATAAGTGACTGATTTTGTGATTCTACTTTAAAAAATCTGAAAGCAGCCTGATAACAGACATTTATTTCCGATTTAAAGTTTTTGTGCTAAGTTTGAGTGGGGTGAAGAAACTTTATCAAGTTATTTATATCAAAGTTTTCGAAGAGAATATCATGTGTAACAATAAATTGGTGTCATTGTTTGGACATGATCTAAAAAATGAAAGCACAGTGCTTTTGAAACAACTACACAAAATTATACAACTCTTTTTTAAAAGTAAAGCACACTTTTTCCATCTATTTCTTTATCACCATATTAAATCTCCTTTCTGACAGCTGAAAGGAAATTACTGTGATTTAGGGAATGAATCTTTATCAGTAGTTGACAGGTAGAAAAAAATGATAAGGCCATACAAACAGTTATTTATAATAGCATTTAGCTGGGAAGTGGCAATCGCTCAGCATTTGATTTATGTAATTTTCCAGGGCAGTAGAAATACCTTTTGCAGTCCATCAGGCACTTTTTATGAGCCTGTTACTGAAGCATGAAAGTTTGCCTGCTCACTGCAGAAAGAACCAGAGAAACGCAAAACTGGATACTGTTGTGTAGCAGATAATGCAATTACAGATTCGTGTCCTGCTTAGAAATGATAATTCCTTTATAAAGTCAGGTTGGTATTTAACTGTTCTGGGGTTTCCTTTTTTTTTTTTTTTTCCTTTTTCCTGAAGTGCACATAGCAGCCAAACTCTGCCTACAGAGATTAATGTACTACAATAAATGGGAATTGGTAAAGCCGTTGAGGATTTGTCTGGTAGAGACGGAGCGCTGGAATTAACTTCATTCTCTTTTCCATCTTTTCTGTGTTCCTGCTGTCCCATGCTCCTTGTGGAATTCCTTGTCATGTCACTAGATGCTTTTATTTAGCTGGTGTTCAGGGTGTAAAAATGAATGCCCTATCGTTGTCATGTGTTTCTGAGAAACATTGGTAAAATTGATCCTTTGAAAAATCTAAAACTGCTGTGTGCCATGTTACGCTGCTTTCTAGCCGGGATGGCAACTGGAAAAGCCAAAATGTGGTGAGGCAATCTTTTCCTTTTGCTGGTGTTCCTGACAAGTGCTGAGACAGAAAGTGCCAACGTGAGTCTTAAATAGAAAATCATCTTATGCCAGAATTTTATGGTTTTGAAAAGAGAGGAACAAGCAGTTGAATTTTCAGAGGTTCAGCTGAACAAGCTGTGATGCTTTGGGATCTCTTCTGCTCTCTCGTTTACTTCCTCTCAAGTTGCAAGTGCTTGTACAAAACTGGTATTTCGCTCATACTGCTTTTCTCCAGCCGTTGAGCAAAACTGCTTCATTTTGCAGGTGTCCAGTCACAAGTGGGTGGCCCATCAAAGCCTTCAGCAGCCCTGGGGCGGCTGTGGGAGGCTGACCTCTGGGATGCTGGAGAGCTGGTAGAGTTAGGCCAGGATTACAGCAAATGCATCCCTGGGGGATCCTCTGCCAGGGAAAATGTTTTAATGTCAATAAAATACATACAGTATCAAATCCTGTCGTGGTGTGAATACACACAGGTTGGAGAGATGATATCAAGGTAGTTCAGCAGAGGAGCTGTCCTGACCAGGATTAAATCCTTGGAAATGAATTGCTGAAAGTTGAAGACAAAAATTAATCATTCAGTTATCATAGCTGAAGATGACTCATTATGAATTAGCTTTCCTGTCAACAAACCTGTGTTTTCCATTTTTTCCCTGCTACTTTACACCTTGCACCAACTCCTTTTGTCTGTGAGCAGTGCCTTATACAGTAATTGGGAATTAATACAACGTTGCCCAAAAAGGGCTTACTGAAGAAGACAGCCTTTGCTACCAGAATTGCACACTTAAAAGAAGTGAGGCTTTAGGTCAACTCTATGTGCCTTACAAGAAAGCAATAGCATCCTACAAAACAATTGTTATTGTTGCATGAAGGGTATAGGAGAAAATTATATTTGCCCTTTGCCTCTGCATGCAGATCTTGAGTAAATGTGGTCGCTCTCACTGCAGGTTTCCTTTGTTTGTTTGCTGAAGCCTTCCTCTGCTGTGCCGTCGCAATGGATGACTTTACGGTGCCTTCCCTAGCAAGCACCGGTTAATCATAAGGTGCTTAGATTTAGAGGTAGATTTTTTTCTTAAGTCTCTTAGTACAGAAATCTAATAGAGGTTTCAGTGCTTCAAGGAAGAAATGTTAAGTAGCCTGCTAGCTGAGCTTCCTCATTATATTACCTTATGCTTAGCTGCTCAGATGAAATGAATAATAATTTTCTGCCTTGGCTGGATTAGCTCTACAGAAGCACCATAAGCATCCAGTCAGGCAATTCTGCATGTTGAACTGTTTTTAATACGTCCATTTGAATACCAGTTTAATGTGGTTTACTGTGATGTTGCCATCACACATAAAATGGCATATCTTTTCACATTTTTTTTTTTTAAATTAATTTTGAGCTCACTATGTGTTAGGGTTTATATATGTAACTAATGATTCGTGGAGGTGTACGTCTCTGTTGCACAATATGCATCAGTTGTTTGAATAATTAGATAGAGGCACTGAGTGTAGACTATGAAATAGAAATACTCAAGCGGAAATCCTAATCTGCCACAATAATTTAAAGAAAAGGCTTGTCATTGCCTCTTGTAAATCTTGAACAGACTGTTATCTTGCAAAGCCATAACAGCATAAAATTTAGCTCAATGAAACAGAGGTGCTTTTCTAATATCCGCTATGGAAATAGGCATTTTAGAAATTAAAAAAAAAAAAAAAAGGCACCAAAGAGTTAATAATGGAGAAGAATTTCTTGTGAAATGCATGGTGTTTTAAGCGGGGCGGTTAAAGAAATCTAGAAACTAGGAAACGAGGGGGGAAAGCTCTAAATGCATTGGCACTACCAGTGGAGAAGACTTTTGTAGGTATCAAAATAACTAGAAAAAAATGTAGTAACTCCTCTTATTCCCTGCACCCACCACAATGTATTTCCTACCCCTCGGTTAGATGGCTCTTCTGGGACTGAAATTTTTAAGATTTTTCTGGAGTCAGGTGTTTTTCTTCCATGATTCATCTCACATTTTGGCTTTAGCAGCCATAACTCAGCAAACAGAGCAATTTGAACTGGTGGAACGAACTTATCCCATCGGATCAAAACTCCAGGACTTTCTCACATATGTTACTTTTGATCCCTGTGCGGAGTTGTACGTCCATGTGGTATACGGTCCTGTGCTGGAGGAAATGGCCTTGTCTTTGTCATCAACTATGAGTTGACTTTGAAGCTGTATTCTTTTTCCCATATTTTTAAGATTACATCTTCTTGTGCACTATCATGTTAAAGATCCTTTGGACTCGAGACAGAGGGAAGTGTTTGTCATTTCTTAACACCTTAGCATATTATTGCCAATTCATCATGTCGCATGGCATCCCATGACGGGATGATGAAGATCAAACATTACTTGTCAGAGCCATATGACAAACCAGTGCTAAATTATTGAGTCTCGGTTGACAGCAGTTAGTAGTGGAGAAAGGCTTTGAGTCATCAATTTCAAAACCTAAGGGAGTTAAAAGAAGGCATTCCTTGCCAGGGAAAACTGTGAAATAAATCATTATGCCGACTCTGCTGGCTTATGTGACATGTTGATTTGCTTTTCTGCCTTTGTCTCTTTTTTCTTTTCTCCCCCTTGTTCTTAATCCATTATTTCTTTCGTTTGTCAGTATTTTACCCATCTCAGATGAGCATAATTAATTATCATGCTAATAATAGCATGATTGCTTTCCAAGGTTCTTAGGGCTACAATCTCTGGTTACCTTTTCTGTGATCAAAATTTACGATGGAAGGAGCTAAGTTAATAAAGTACAGGATTTATAAGTGCTAGGAAGATTCTAGGTTTGCCTCTCTCAAATGCTTTTGTTAACTTCACCATCATAAGCTAGGTAAGGTTTCCAGTGTCTGTTGGAGAATGACAAGGGATGTCCATTTTGGACATGGGATTTATGTGGAGGATCTTAGAGTTCTTTTTCTGCTACTTTTGTCTGTGTAATATAGTATAATCTTGATTTCTGTGAACGTCACTAAGTATTTCCTGGTTTTGCTGAGTATTCTTCCCATTAAACTCACTTGGAAGGGGATTTGGAAGAAATGACTACC
Organism: Cariama cristata; assembly: GCF_000690535.1. Taxonomy (NCBI): domain Eukaryota; kingdom Metazoa; phylum Chordata; class Aves; order Cariamiformes; family Cariamidae; genus Cariama; species Cariama cristata. The sequence goes on from NW_009610174.1 coordinate 42,321, forward strand.
TTAAGTATGCAAAGAAAAGCAAAGGGAGTCACGGTTTTCTTTTCTGTTTGTTTCTTTCTATTTTTGTGTATGGTCGTGAAAGAATTTAAGATATTCCCCTGGGCTAGGAAAGTATTTTGCTTCTCTGAATGGGAGCAGTTACTTGGAATCAGTGAGGGCTCTGTCATTGATACCAGCTGGAACATTAGTCAACGTGTTGCAAGATTTGCCAACAAAACCTGGCCATGTTAAAATACAATTTATATCTCCAAATATTTCAAGTCTAAGACATGTCAGATATATTTTTCAGTTCAGCCTGCTCATTTTTTGCCACTGTTTGAGAATTACAGATTCACTTGCAATTTTCTTCTGAAATACTGTGACTTGACTATATTGTTCCTGTGGTATGATATATTAAACTGATTTCTGGAGAAGTCTAAGCATTTTTTTTTTAAAGTAGTATTTTATCATGGTTATGAAATAAACCACACCGTAGAGTAATAATTCACTTTTTCACATTTGAGATAATAATATTACACTGTATCTCTCTGAAACACATCCACTGTTTATGTGGCAGTTCATTTATTTTTGTAAGAAGAATGAAATTGTTACAATTTTTAACCTGTAAAATAAATTATATAATAGCATATATATTTTATTACTAATTTTATTTTAGAAAGGATACAGGTAATTGCAGATTTAAAAATCATAAAACAAGAAGTTTTATTCAGTTAGGTTTTTATGTCTTTGCTTTATTATTTTTCTGTTGTCCATGTAAGAGAGAGAACAGGAATATTTTTGCAACCTAGCGATATTTGATTAGTGTGTAAATTAATCTATTATTTGACACTCAACTTATTTTAAGTGTCATATTTTATACAATATCTGGGATTACTGTGGTGGTTACATATGGCATATGGGCTCATATTAACCAGTAGGCTAATCAAAATACTTGAGTTAATATTCACTATTAGCAATTCAGTGCAGAATATAAGCTATTGAATGGTTAACCCTTAATTTTTATCTACTTTTATGTGCTCACATAGTAGAAATCATTAAAGGTACAAGGAAGACAGAAGGTGAGAGAAGTGACAAGGTGAGCAGATGGCCAAAGGATAACTGGCTTTGGATTTTTCCAATCCAGAATTTTAGTTGAATATAATTTTGTTTTTGGAAAGAACACAAAGTGTGTGGAGTCTGAGTGTGAGGTCTCTGGTGACAGACAGTATTGGGCGGTGGTACTTCCAGCAGAGAATGATGAAGTGCTCAGGGCAGTAGGGAGACAAGAACTATTGGTGAAGTGACAAGTAGTTGGATATTCATATCCACAAAAAGGATTTAGGAAGAATTTAGGTACCTCAGTCTATGTACAATAATAATATTAAAAAAATATCCCTAAGCTCAGTCATAGAATTATAGAATAATTTAGGTGGGAAGAGGTCTCTGGAGCTCTCTAGTCCAACCCTTCACTCAGAGCAGGTCCATGTGGGGCAGGTTACTCCAGGCATTGTCCATCTGAGTTGTGAGTGTCTCCAAGGATGGAGGTCTGACAGCCTCTCTGAGGCCCTCTCCCAGTGTTTGACAACCCTCATGAGAAATGATTTTTTCCATATATCTAATAAGAATTTATTATGTTCTGCATCTGCCTGTTATTATGTTCTCCATCTCTGTACCTGGCATTAGGTGCTTTTAGGCAGCAATGAGACTCTTCTGAAGGTTGAACAAACCCTGTTCTTTCAGCTTCCCTTCATACATCACGGTATTCCAGCCCCTGGTTCCAGTGGCCATCCACTGGCCTCCCTTCAGTAGATGTATGTCTGTCTTACTGTTGGAAGCCCCAAACTGGGCATAGCCCAGAGGTGGTCTCACCAGTGCTGGATGGACAGGAGGAATCACTTCCCTCAACCTGCTGGCTTCACCATTGCAGCTCAGAGTGTGGTTGGCCTTCGTCACTGCTGGACCATGCTCTGACTCCTCCTCCCTTGTTGCCCACCAGGACTCTGAAGTCCTTTTCTGCAAAGCTGCTTTCGATCTGGTCGGTGCCCGCTCTGTACTGGTGCATGGCGTAATCATGGGGGTAGGAAAAGAGCTGTGTTCTTGGTGCCTCCCTCCGTTCGGCAAAATAAATGGTGGAGCGTGTTTGGGTGGTTTAGATGCCTGAATACTATAAACAAAATGGGAGCGTCAATCTGACAACTGTAATCTGTAACAGAGCAGCTGTTGGACAATGCGAATTGCAGTCTTACGGTTTTGGATGTCTCTGCCATCCAGTTTAGTCACCTTAAATCGAAAAGATTTAAGACAGTCTTCTCCTGTGAGCGTTTCACGCAGGTTGCTTAGGGGTTCCTGTTCTAAGCCTGTTTTACTTTTAGGCAACTTCTTTTTCTCCATCCGCTTTATAATAACTTTGGGTGCCCAAGTCAGGGCTGTGGTTTCTGCTCCAGGAGCTGGGTTCTCAGCATCTGTTACCATGTTCAATGTCACAACCTTTAAGTATCTTTTGGCTCTCACCACAAGTGACTGGATCACTCTGCATAATTTACTTGACATTTAGCTTGTTTTTCTGGCTTGATGTTTGTGAAGAGACTACATTTTAGATGAACTATCTGAATAGCCTCAAAGAATGGCTTTGTCAAGTATTTTTAAAATCACTGGCTTAATTGTATGAAATTCATACCCCTGATTCAAAATGCGTGCTATTTTGCCAAGTTGTTGTTATTGCTTTTGTTATGGCTTATATTCCTTTTACTGCATTAAAGTCCTTCCCGTGCTTGCAAGCTGAAGACCACAATCTATCATAGCATATGTCCTGTGAGATTTGACTGACTCTTTATAAGAATAAATGATTCTTTCTCTCTAGTAAGAGAGGTTAGTGCCCAGTATTCCTCACAAAAATATGTCTTAACATCACTTCTTTGTTTAAACATATAGTCTGGTTATTTTATTCTTTGCTCTTTACAATTATGTTCCTGTGCAAGTGCATATGTACAGCTATCAAAGGAAAAGAAATATATTCAAAATGCAGTTGCCATTGCTAGTGGAAAATAAGTCAGTGGCAGACTAATAACCTGATGTGACAAGAATTACTGTGCTTTTTAGATGCTGACAAATGATATTGAATCACGAGTTACGTGAATAAACTTTGACTACCTTAGATCAGGTTCGTTGATGGGTTGTTGGTTTTTTTTCTTAGCTTCTGTTTACAGTTGTGGTGTCTCATAATGTGTGCATATATATATTTAAGTGCCAAGGTTATAGTTACAAAGTGATAAAAGAAAACTGAGATTTTGTAGGCACTTTGTTAGACCCTTTTAATGCTGGGCATACTAAAATATTTTGCAGAATGCTTTGGGTTGGAAGGGACCTTAAAGCCCATCTCGTTCCAACCCCCCTGCCCTGGGCAGGGACACCTCCCACCAGACCAGGTTGCTCCCAGCCCCATCCAACCTGGCCTTGAACACTCCCAGGGATGGGGCAGCCACAGCTCCTCTGGGCAACCTCTGCCACTGCCTCACCACCCTCACCGGGAAGGATTTCTTCCTGATCTCTCATCTAAATCTTCCCTCTTCCAGTTTAAAGCCATTGCCCCTTGTTCCATCACTCCCTGCCCTTGTCAAAAGCCCCTCCCCAGCTTTCTTGTCGGCCCCTTTATGTACTGGAAGGCTGCTCTAAGGTCTGCCCGGAGCCTTCTCTTCTCAGGCTGAACAACCCCAACTCTCTCAGCCTGTCCTCACAGCAGAGGTGCTCCAGCCCTATACAACTGCCTGAAAGTATGATAGGAAATATAGTATCTGTGGGCTTTTTTTTTTTCCTTTTGTATATAATGACACAATTTAAGATTAGCTGTCAGATCATGTTAGATTCTCTGAAATATTCTGTAGTTTAGATGAAAACAAGCCTTCACACAGCAGGAAGAAAGGGAGAAGAGCATTTATGCCAGTCAAGATTACAGATGTTGTACTTTCTCTCACATACTTTCTTCCCTTCCCTCTCTCACCCTCCCCCCTTCTCTCTCCCCAGTGCTGGTAACAATTGCATCAGTAATAGGAAACCTATTGAGTTAAGCTTCATGCACCACAATGAAGTTGTTTTGATGCAAAAAGGGCTCAGTTTCTTTAGCTTCTCATTTGTGACAATCTTTAGTAAGAAACCTGATAAATCAAATCAAACTGGAAAGCAAGTGTGTAAAGCAAGGTAAAAAAATAGACTTTCTTCTTGAATAATGGCCTTGGGGATTTTTTTTTTTTTTTTAAATCATTTGAAGGTCAGTTATGAAGTTTAGAGCAACGTCTTTTTCTAACTGTAGCTGAAATGAAGTCTGAAATGCTTGGGGATCACCAGCTCTACTGGGATGCTTTGAAGGAAGCACAGACAACTGGACAGACTCCCCCCATAGCTCCTGACGTGCGTTTTCTTTGAAGCCAAGCGGTCTCCTCAGGGTTACCCCCTCCCAGTATGAATTCGGAACACGGCATCTGTGTGGCTGGGGGGCACGTTCGTTCGCATCTCTGGTTACCTGAGAGATTTGTCTGTTCCCTAAAAGCATTTGCCTTAACAGCGCTGTGATGAACAGTTTCTGTCAGTTCAGATGGAAACGAGGTACTAAATTGTGGTTCCAGCAAACAGATCCGCTGGGCCGCAGGGAGCGATACAGTCTTGACAGAGATTCTGGCAACATGGGGAAAATACCTGCTAGCTGGCACAACCAGATCCTTTACAAGTTGTGGAAGTCTCACTTTATAGAATAGTTTTTTTGTGTGCCTACAGGATTATAATTTCTGACAAAGATGGTTTTAACAATGTGTAGAGTGACAATAAACTTCACCATAGGCAGGAAAATGACCTTCTAACTGTTGGCACAGTTCTAACAAGGAGCTTTCAAGGGTTTCTCCCCCAGCTTCACACCCATTTAAAGCTAAGCTTTCATTTTTCATAGTTGTGTTTGCGTAATGTTTCCTTTCTACCCAGGAGACAGTAATGGGCTAAGGCATATCACTCTACACTTTGAGAGAATACAAACGTTAACTCTTCTGTACACAGGTCAGCAGTGCTTATTTAATGCTGAATTGGTGGCTGACTCCTCACTATTAGAAATTTCAGATAGAGAATAGGTGGAGAAAATCCAGTCATCAATGAAAATAAACTCTTCAAGCCCTTAGTGCGTGGTATTTCTTAATTAGGTTGAAGAAGGAGCCTGAGAATCACATCGTAAATAGGTTCTGTCACTTTATATTGCCAGTCATGCAGTGTTAAAGTCCGTGTCGGCAACATTATGGACCTTCACATCACTAAATGAGTTTGTCTCTTGAGCATGGAGGGAAATGTTTCTGTGCGTTGCCAGTGGTGGTCACATTTCTGCTCTTTTGGCCTGCCAGATTGTCCTCTGCGCCTGGAGAAGTTTCAGTGACGACGGTGTTGTACCGGGCACTGACTGGCCCAGCGCTTAGACCTGTTTTCCAGTAAAAGCCTTTGCAAGGCTCTGGAGATGGAGGAATGATTTTTCCTTAAATCTTTGGCCCCATTAAAATCCAGAAACTTTAGTATCTTTCTTTCCCTCTGACAAAAATAACATCATTCACTGTTATTTCATGCTTATCAGTTTTAAAAGCAGAAACAACTGGTAAAGCCAGATGAGAAGAGGCTAATATTATATTAGGACTGAGTACTCTAGATTTAAACCAGTGAACTGTCAGGTTGTTTAGTTCTTTTTCTGGATCTGCTCTGCATTAAAAATTATTATAAATTTACATTTGCTTTTATTTGCCTTCATTGTGTATACTTAAACTGAGAGTTCATAAGTGAAGTTTTCCTGTAAATAATACCATTCTGTAACTTCTGTATTATGAGCTGATACATAGCTTTATTTGCACAGTGATACCGGATTTATTTTCACTTTAAGAGTTCCAGTTTAAATACCTAAGTTACCTAACTCTCATAGTTTTCTACAACACTCAGTGTTCATAGTCACAGTGTTTGAATGAACAGTTCAGAAAGCTTGAGTGTAATGCGATGGCATTATTATGCTTTGGTTACTTGGCAGTTTAAAACTATTTTCTTCCAATTTGGAAGGAACTAAAGGTAAAACCGATATCCTCAAAATATTTTGCTTCTGTTTCAAGCTTTTAATAGTTTCTCTTGGCCTGCTTAAAAATAAAATGGGATTTTAGTAACAAAAATTACTTCCAACTGAAAATTGCATTTTTTAAAAAATATAAGAACTAGTTATTTCTATTTTTTTTGTAAAGAATTTCCAATAAAATTGGCTCAGAGCTGTGATTCATTTTCCATTTCATTGAATTCATTTTGCATTCAAGTAAAGTTAGAGCAGTTTTTTTGCCCTTTTGTTTTTTCTTCTTAGTGAAGACTGAGGAGGTAAATTGAGTAGACAAAAAATGCTTTCATTGCAGGAGCTTTAGAGTTACAAATCTGCAGCAAAGAGCCAAATTCTTGGCTTCTCTGCACATTTAAAACACCAAGATTGCATGTTCAAGTTTGGAATGTATAGGTGTGTAGGCATATCCGCCTGTGTAAGCTTATTGGGCTAGATCCTTCCTTTCTGGGCATTGTCCTGGTTGCAGGGGTTTCACTTGCGTCCCTGTCCCTAGGGTTCAGTTATTCACTGGTACCTACAACAACAATGAAAAAAATCATGGCAGGCACGCTCCTGGGCTGTTGTTAGAGCTGCACCAGCTCCGCTGGTTATTATGTCTTCTCTTTTGTTTGAGGAAGCTGTGAATAGCTTCTGTAGAAAAGGAGAAGTTTTAAATTTTGCCCAACGTATTTCATTTTCTGGACTGTCCTTTTACTTGTGAATCTGGGAATTGGTTACATGGTGATTTGGAGAGTGACCTTCCAGGATGAATTCCATGACATGTTTCTGGATAACTCCAAGTTGATCATCTCTTGTATTTTCTACTCTCTTAGAGGCATTCCCTCTTCCTGATGCAGCAGGTGGCAATTTCTCCCAAGTAGCATTTAGTAAGCCTGCCAGCTATAATTGCCTCTCACCTGCATCTTCCGGGAACAAAAATGAATTTATTGCCCTTCTGTCTTTCCATGGCTGATGTTAAGAGAAAGGCAGATACTCAGGTAACGTTTACAAGAACCAAGATGCAGTCACAGTAGTTTTGAGGGCTGTGACATCAGGTCTATAAAGATGATAAGCCACAAACAGTTGCTATGGACCATAAGGGGCATCTAGACGAAATCCAATAGAAAATCAAAGTGAGATGATTTCACAAACTACATCAGAGTTCAGGTGAGCTTCTCCTTACTTTATTCAATGCCAGAGAACTTTTTTAGCTGTCATTGTTCACTGCAAAATGTGTCTTCCCCACCGATACCATATAGCTTCTGAAGAGTTACACTCTCTTTTTTAATACTGCCATGTCTGTAGATGTCAGATGGTTGATACGAGCAAAACAGCATGAAGCATTTAATTCACATAAGTTTCATATCAAGCATAAATGTTTGGTTTTGTTCTTATTTACAAAGACTGTGTTAATGTTTACAACACAAAAAAGGAAAGAAATAAAAAAGACAAAGTTTGATTTACTTTACGCCACATCAATTTCTAAAAGTCACCATCTCTGTCCATATTATTTTTTTTTACCTTCTTTAGATGCGTTCCCAACCAGCTCATCAGAAATTATGTCCTCTTTGCCGTCCCAGTTAATTCATTTCCCTGAAATGTATACTAGCCTTCTTGTTGGAGTTTTACAGGACCTCAATTTAAATGCATTTCCGTGTCCACAGAGCTCTATCACTGTAACTCAGGGTGTGGTTTGACAGTGCTAAATGAAGAACTGCCAGGCCTCGCTGGAGGTACAAACACCTTTTTTGTGATCAGGTGTCATCTCCTGTAGTTGCATGGTCTGTTAGTAACTCCTTGACTCAACAAAGTAAAAAATTCCTTCTTCCCCTGTTTCCGGATGACTCAGTATTTACACTTTATTATAAAGTCTCTCCCCTGCTTGAACATTATATTCTATATTAACCTATAAAGGGAACAACTCTACGTGACAAAAACATCTAAATTGGATTAATGTGTGAAGCCTATTAATAGCTCTGGACTGAGACCAGACCCAGTGGTAATCAATTGCTTTGGGATAATATTAAGTTTGTGACTGACTCTAAATCACTTCATGTGGTGTTTCAACTGCTGAAGCAAATGAAATGTTGATTGTAACATTCTTTACAGCAATGAAAGTGTGAGGCTTCTTTTGATGGATTCAGCATGCTGTGACAACGTATCAGAAAGCCCTAGTCAGGAAACAGTTTTATTCTCAAGGTGTTTGATATTCTTTTTCTGTATTTTAGCTCTATTAATACTTGGCACTCTTAGTTTCCTACTGCTAACTTCTCCCTCTCTCCCAAACAATAAATTGGTATCATTTAGGGTTTATAAGCAGCTGTTCATAGACTTCATCTGAACATGGATTTGACATGTTGATGACATGTAAAATTTAGTATTTTGCTTGTGGAAGAAGCATATCGATTTCTTTTTTTTATTTCTACTTAGTACTTGAAAGGTCAGAGTGATAATAAATAAGCTTACAGAATTTCATGTGTATAAGGAGGTAATTGTTGAAATGAGTTTCATGGAATTAATAACCTAGTTATACTGAATCTTTGTTTCTCATACTAGAACTTTGCTCGCTCTTATTTCACTCTTCCATTTGACATGGAAGATTGCACAGCTTTGCTCAAAGACTGCAGCTGCCAAAACTCACTTTCCCAAAGCCTACTTTCTCTACCCCTAAATTCTGTTGATTAGCATAGGAGGACATAGTCTGTCCTATGTAAGTGTAAGCACTGCGGATCTTCTGTGTTCTGAATGTTTTGGAAGTCCACATAGACTGATTTACTTTGGTCAAAAGTCTAGAAATCCTGGCCATGTTCCCTTCTTCACCCAAACACCTCTACCACCCACAAACACAATTTTCAGTACGAAAAAAGGGGTACGTGCATCTGGTCGAGATGGATTGATGTACAAGATGGGAAACAGAACCAAAAAAACTACTTGGTGTTTGTTTGTTTTCTTTCCCCTCTCCTAGTACTCTCTTCCATTGAAGCCAGCGTAAGTGGTGCAGAATTTTTTTGTAATAAAGTAAAGTGAGCCTTAAAGTCATTACTCGTGATCATGAGGCACTGCTGTGTTTGTCTTAAATTCTCTAAGTTTGCTAATGAGCAGAAAGAGTGCCTTTTTTGAGAGATTGTTTACCTAATAAAGATTAATGGCTTGATTCTATTCAGCAAGGAGTACGATACGTTGCCTGCTTTTGCAATCAACCATAGCACAATTTTATGCCTGTCAGGCAGCTGGTTTGAATGTATATGGTGTAACCTGTTTGTGGACGAGAATTCAGGAACAACCCCAATCTGCATCGGAAAATTACTTCAGTAATCACCACCTCAAATGAAGAGGTTTTAAAGTAGACCTTGGTGTTTATTGTTTCTTAAAAATGTTTTCCAGTTTAACGATATTGTTGTTCTTTCTCTTGCCTATTGAAAATAAAAGGAAAATTCAGGGGAATGTAAGACCTGCTAATGTGATGATTATCAGACACTGTAAAAATAAGAACATTTTAATATAGTGTTTTGTTTAATTGCTACAATAACACAAGTCAAAAGTTTTGTTAATTTTTTTCCTGTAAATCTTGCTGCAAGACAAAGACAAATTTGTTGATAAGCTGTGCCAAGTTCTGCCATTTCCTCGTATATCAGCAGATTAAATTTGAGGTCATGCACAAGAAAGTTTCTGACGCCCTTTTATCCCACTGTGGACAAGGGTCCCTGTCTGAACTATTGCTAACTCAGCTTATCCTCTCTTGATGTGTCAGCTCCAGTTTTAAGACATGATGATGACCAAGTTGATGACCATGATGTCATACACTGATGTCATCCAGGTTTCATGGGATAGTTACCAGGAAGCTAGCCTGGTCTTCGCTAGCTCTTCAAAGACTCCAGTTTTGAATGAAAAATAGGAAGGTTGTCAGGGATGGTCATTTGGCACTTGATCCTTGGCAGGAATTGTGACTGAGGGAGACATTCTCTGTCTATTCACTTTGGTTATGGATTTCCTAACTTGTCAAATTTTTCTGCTTCTAAGCTTAGCAGGGCCTTTTCACTTAAACATCTTCAAAAGAGCTGAAGATTGATAAAAAGTATAGTGCATGCCCCAAAACTGAAGTGCAAAAGGAAGTCAGGGAGAAGTGTTGCTGTACTTTTAATGTAATTTGTATTAGATGAGAAAATGCATTAAATGAAAGCTTGCTGCCTGTTTTATGCAGTAAGTTATGAGGCTTAAAAAAAAGTCACGTACTCATAAAATGCCTGTGCTAGAGATCTTTGACGAAGCTTCACAAGACTGTATAGGGGCTTCTTTGTCAGTTTTTATAGTTGGATGAAAAATGCATTTGATAAATTAGGAGACAGAATTTTTTAAAACAAGATGATGATTGTAGTTGCAGAGGAAAAAGCAAGCATAAAAAAGGGAAAGATAATCACAACAGGTTAAAAATACACTGAAAATAAAGGGCAAAAGTGGAAGAAAGTAGCAAAAAGTGTATGACAGTAATTTTAACATTCCCTAGACACATTTGTCTGTCATTTGAAGCTTAAAATTCATGAAACAAAAGAAGAAAGTCTGAAAGAAAGGTACACTCTGTAGGATGCCAATAGAAAGCACATATCACAGCAGAAGTCTCTTTCACAAGGACTTACTCAAAAACCAGCTGAAGGTCAGTGCTGCCCTCGTACCCAGGCTGCTCGCCTGACAGTTCTCGGGGTAAACCCTGCCTTAGGACTCTATTAACGTTGTGCCTCGCTGTTCAAACATACCTGCAGGCACTGGTGCTGTCAACTCTCTTCCCTGTCTTTAATAAGACACATATTAATTATTATATAA
>NW_009610175.1:0-6189 GCF_000690535.1 Cariama cristata
GGCCCGGCCTGAAACGGTGACAATAAGGAAGCAGACCTTCAATAACACGCTCAATATGTATTCAATTCAAAGATACTTCAATAAATAACCATTCAGCTTTTGGTGTTAGTGGTTGCCAGATCTGACAGCCCAACACAAGCAAGGCTGCTGCAGCTCCCTGACCCTCAGACAACCCATAGCAAGGGCACACACACACACATATGTATACAAGGTATACACATGGCTGGCCACATAGATAAATACTCAACTCTCACACACCAACGATCTCATCTGTTCCCTTCTCTGACTGGGATAAAAGTCCATTAGTGGATACATATACACACACACAGAGTGGAACCCTCCAGAGCTGGGTTTAGACACCAAGTCCATCCAGTAGCTGCCCCATCTGCTAGCACCTGGACATGAGCCCTGAGGTCCCCAGCACCCCTCAGATCAGCTTCTCTCTGGCTTCAATCTGGCCCTTACACACACCAGCACACACACAGTGGATCCCTCCAGTAACTGACCTTGGACACTGCCTACCCAGCACCCAGGCTGTGGAGGCTCTTGTCATCAGGTGTCTCATGCAGAGACACTCATGCACAGGTCTGTCAGGCCTTATGATCTCTCCAGTAGTTGGCCTGGAGCTCCTGGTCCCTCTGGTAGACAATTCCTATAGTTGTAGGACACATACACATCCAGACCAGTCTTGCAACTGCTTTGATACATGGATTCCAAGACACTTAACCTGCTCACTGGCTAGTCCAGCTTGAGACAGCAGTCAAACACTGACATGCACACCCTTACTCACGCCAACTGCTGGCACCACAGGCACTTGAGCCCCTGTGACCCATGGTCCCACTCCCATTGCTGGCGGTCAGACCTGTAGACATAAACATGCACAGAGCACCCCCTCACTCAGGAAAATAATTGAAACGAAGTTTAAAACTACAGGACACATTGTGCTGGTGTTGTGCATGGACAGACAAGCTTACTGATGACCAGCAGCCAGCTCACAATCAATGGGCATCTCATTCCCTTAACTCTTTTCCCATGCTTGTCCCTCCCGAAGCCACCTTAAGCCCTTCCTTTCCCCCAACTTTTGTCCTTCCCCTAAATACTCTGTAAATCCTGTGCAATCCCAAAACACTGTACCCCACCATGAGTCCCATACCCTTATATGCAGGAACCCCTCAGTTTGAAAGGTGACAAGGACAACCATTCCATTGACTCATCTTGATGTGTTTCACCCCCTAGACTGTGTGGCTTTTGGCTCTCCAGTGACAGCCCTTGGAGGAGTCAGGCAGGGGCTCCCTTTCTCCATTTGGGTTATTGGGGTTACCCTGCCTTGCACTGGGCCTCTATGCTCTTTTCTGTGTGGAGACAAGCCTTTTATCAGATAACCTAAGACTCTAAGTCTTGCAAATGTCTTCAAATCTAGGTCTGTAATTATTGATTTTGGTCAGCAGCCTAGCCTAATATTGAAACTCATCCAATAAAGATGACATGGGTCACATAAGTAATCAGAGTCATTTGGTTATACTCCTCATTATAGACTTCATTGAGGAAAGCTCTATTCTAAATATGGAACTTTTCCTTGAATTTGTTACTAACAGGCTTGCAATATTGTTAGAAGAATACTGAAGTAAAACCATCTTGAAAAGATTAATACTTATTTCAAGAAAGCATAGTAACATTTACTGACATTTATTTGTTGAGAAGGGCTTAAGGCTGAAAAAATTTACATTTACATTGCACTCCAGCTATAACTATGGTTAGACTGTGATATATGCTTAAACCAGTCAGTTGAAGAATAACTGTTCCATCCCATGAGGTAGCTTTACTCTACAGACAGTCTGTAGCACATTTATGAGATCCACAACCCAACCCTGAAGCAGTGGCTGTACAGGTGAAGTAAGACACCATGACCAAAGAAGTATTTCTTCCATGTCTGTGCAACAGCAAACCCCACATTCAGTCTGGGCATGGCTTGTGGAATCTCATTGCAGCAGCATGGTGGTATAGCAACACCAATTTATTGCAAAGTCACTTGAGAACTCATGGGAATTTTAACCTGCAGACAGAATAGCTACATGAATTTTTCCTTCCTGCATGTCCTTCTGCCCACCCTTGCCCCCCTCCAAGTCAAAACAACAAAAAAAAAAATCTTAGTGCTTGGCTTGCTTACTTTACCAGTAAAAGATTTAATTTGTGATTTCCCCCCACCCTTTCCTGGAACAGAACATTTTTATTCTCCATTAAATATTTAGAACGTTAAATGTTTCTATGCAGTGGCAGACAAGGACCTTACTTGTTGAACCCCTGCGTGTACTTTGTGAGGGTCCATTAAGCCTAGCACATTGAAGTTCACATTTTTATTTGAGATAAAAAGTAAGAAGTAGATTCTGGGACAAATTCAGGCTTCTCCAACTTAAACATGTGTGGAAACTTAATCTCAGACAAGAAGTAGCTATGTAGGTCTCCTCTCCTCCCTTCCCTCAAGAAAAAAGTCATCTTTCCCTTATAAGGGTCACTGCAAAGAATGCTTGTAAATTTCCCCAAGCATTATGTGTGTTAATTAGAATGGAGATTTTTGTTTTGCTAAGCAAATAACTGATTGACCAAAATTTTAGAATTTCACATCATCTGCAACCATCCAGACATTGACATAGAGATAAAGACTTTTTCTTTTAAATGTTCACATATCACTTGAGGAAGTTGCAGTAGTGAGAACAAGGAGACAGTTACTTCTTAGCTTTTCCTGAGTGTAGCTCAATTTGCACCCACTGCCTCAAATAAATACACTAAGCATTAGTTTCTATTAACGAAAAAGGATTACTTTTCACCATGCTTTTCCCCTGTGTTATTACATACTTTTATCAAGGACCTCTGCAAACTCCCTACTGGCTGCCCCTGCTTAAGGATACTCTTAGCTCTGATTGGAGTATGCTGACCAGGTGCAAAAGTTACATATTAATGTGTGCATACAGGGACTTAAATATCACACAATGACAGGTTATTTAAAGGACTATCTAACTTTATTGTTCACTAAGGAGTGTAAACTCAAAGCTATAAAACAAGAAAAAGGACTAGAGAGGAGAAACAGACAGATCTCATATCAGCTGTAGTCACTTGCCTTATGAACCTGCCACAACAATACTATCAGGGTTTAAAGGTGCAGAGCACAAGATCAACAACCTGGGAATAACAACATGAGAAAAATGAAAGAAATGGACTGCCACAGAGGCCCTGGAAAACACTACCTCAACAGCCTCAGTGAAAGGCTGCAGTGCCGACTTAGTAGAGAGCCTCAGTAATACCAAGGGACCTGCTATGTCTAACATCATGATTTTTTGATATGTGAGGGGATTTCCCCCATCCCTCAAATAAACAGTGTGTCATCGCAGTTACCAACGTGTAAGAAGTCAGGCTTTTGCATTAAACATAGCTGGAAAGCTTTGTCAATATTGACAAAATACAAGATTCCATAGGATAGCACATATTTCTTTCTAGATACTAAATCACTGACTTCAAATGCATCTTGATAGCAATATGGGTTACATAGAGTAAAAACACTTAGAGTGCTTTCCTTTTCTACTATTTTTGGTGTGTTGATACAACTGCCTTGAAGTGGGGGTTGAAAAAGCATCACTTTCAAGAGCTACTTTAAACATAAAAAGAACTCTCAAGAAAAACCCTAATGCAGTATTTTAGAAGGAAAAAATATTTTGACCGAAACCAAACTAAAACAGTGATGAAAGCAGCCAAAGCTGCAGATGAAGTTGCTAAAGCCACATTTTCTGAAAGGTTCAGTATTACTATCAAGGCATGTTTTCAGAAGAGTTCAGCACTAAGAAAAAAATCTAGAATCTGCAGCTTGCTAATGAGGCTGCCAAGTACTGTAGCCAGTAGAGTCGCAACACTTTTCAAACCAGTTATTTACTCAAGCAAGTGGGAACTGAAGTCTTGAAGGAGCAACTTTATATGTAAATGACTTTTTCAAAAAAGTGGATTAAATTTTTTTGGAAAAAAAGAAACTATTTCTGCATTTCTAGCACTTATACCACAGAACAAAAGGTTTCCTGGAGATTTTGCAATAGGTCTAAAGGGCATCCACAATACTGTATTTAAGTCTAACTTGTAAGTATTGATGACTCTGCTCCAGAAACTCAAGTATTAAACTAATTCAATTCCACTTGCAATGTCCAACTTAAGCCAGAATCTAGAACATCTCCGGTCATCTTCAATAAGCAGTTATGACTGAGATAAGAGTTCAAGTTCAATTACAGAATGCTAAGTCCTAACATACTTTTGTCCAAGTTTCAGTAGCTGAAAAGTGGCAAACTAAAAAATGTTCCAATGCCTTCCCTTTAGTTTGTAGGCCTCTATTGCATAAGCCAGTCTTCCCAAGAGTTGTTTATAGTCTGTATAGGCCTAGCAGATAGAAAAAAACATATTATGCAGTTACATTAACACTTTCAGAAAATAAACCATATGTTTACTCAGCAAGATGGAATACAATCCAGATAGTCCAGACTGTGTTACAGATTTCACAGTAAAAACTTTGGAGTTGCTAAAAATACCATAAAAGCCACATTCCAAAATACTCTGTTCTGAAAGCTGTTCAGTCTAGCTATGCTTATGACAGAGTATTCATGTTTGCTTTTCAATGGAATTTTCAGTCAAACATTTTGTGAGTATCTGGTCTCTACACTTATTGTTATTCCTATGTATAAGCAAAAACATTACTATTCAACCAGCAAAATCACTGTGAAAGCCTCTCTGTTGAGGATATCAGCCACTTAATAGCAAAGAAACATCATGATATTAAGGTAACTAGTTGCCTACCCCAGCAAACAGTAATCTGACCAAGAATACAGGCTTGTTAAGCTCCTGTAAGTACTAAATAAATATGTAAAAGTTGATTAGCAAGCAGAAAGGAAATTTTAGACATCTTATTCTAATGAGCATGCTAAGCAGTTTGTTTAGAGAGCACACAAAACATTACATAAAATATTTTCCATTGTGACCCTGTGAAACAGTAAAATGTTATCAGCTAAAAAAAAAAGCTAAGACACACATTGTGTTAAATAATAATTGTACCCTATCATTTTATAACAAAGTTTCTAGGCAGAGTTCTACAGCAAAGGAGCACTCTTCCTCCTTAGAAATCACATAACAAGTCAACTGGAAGATCACAAGCCTCCTTCTCCATGTAGAAGTGTAACAGCTGTAAACTGTCACTTGCAAACAATATACACAATGTTGACTTTTTAAGAAGAAAAGTTACACCACTGGTGACTGACAGTGCAAGGATTCTTCCTGCCTCAGCATTTCCCTTGTTCCCTGCCTCACCCTCCAAAAAACTACAAATGCATCTTCATGCCTTTTCTGCTTCAAGAGGAACAAAGCACAAAGCATAAACTTGAAGCGTAGGAAGAAAGTGAAGAAAGAAGTGTTCTTGTTCATAAAAAATATAAGGGAAAATAACTACTATTACAGATAATACAAATCAAAAGCAGAAATAAGATGTTTCTACAAGGATCCTTTAAATGCATAGACGCGAACCATACAGTTATTAGTATTTACATAGTGAGGAAACATACACTGAAAGTACAAATACAACATATATTACACACTTAAAGCACTAGCATCTTTCAGTTTTCACATGTATGCACAGGGCAGACATGATTGCACTAGCGTCAGATATAATTTAGGTTTGCTGATGTCACCTGGACATAATGGGATTTCTAGGCAACAGCTATATGTAGGTTAGTACTCCACAGTCAATGGAGCCCACACCAACACAAGAAGAGAACACACCTTGTGCATCTCCAGAAGATGACCGAGTACAGAAGGACACAGCTCTTATGTTACGCTATAGAATTGAGGTGTAATTTCAAACACATTTACTAAAGGAAATGGCTACAGCTATATATAAGCAATCTTCCCTACTGTTTGAGCCCCTGCTTTATCTCCTTTTACCAAGGAAGTTAATCTCCTCAGCACACAGAAAAGGCTAAAAAAAAGATTTTACCAGTTATACATACAAGTAAAGCCTAGAGAGATACTGAAAAGCATCTAAAAGCTTAATTCCATGTAGATATCAGAGATGTTAAAAAAACCCCTAGTTTTTAAGATACCTAAATACCTTAACAAAAAACATCTGTAAGCCAGTCAGTATGATCCACATACAATAACCATATCACT
>NW_009610175.1:6220-20223 GCF_000690535.1 Cariama cristata
CTTAGAAACCCCAGCACACCTTTCATAGCATTTAATACAGAGAGTATCGGCTAACAAAAACTCTGCACAGAGAAGCAGTAAAAAAATAACTCACCTGTCTGGATATTTCTCTCATCTGCCTTTGCTTCTCCTAAGTTTTCAGGAATTTGGTTGTATAGGTCAGGAGACATTTCTTCCACAGTCAGTACTTCAGTCTTGTTATCTATGGTAATACTGCATAACATCAGAAACAACATCAAATAAGTTTTCATAACTGTCATATAGCTAAGTTTCAATCAAAAGGACTTCAACTCTTAAACATGACAACTACACATATTAGAAACAAAGTCCTATATTATACCACCAGTTCTTGCAAGATTCGGCTCTGTAGCAAGTTAAAGTTGGTAGTTCTTAAAAGGAAATTCAGACATCCATTGTTTTGTCTTTCAGGAGATTAAGTACACCCCACACAGGGGTACAAGCTCAACCTTGTACAAAAGTCTAGTTTCCTTCTCTACTTCCCTAGATCTTACAGTAATATTTTTGATAACCTTTGGCTATAAAGCACCTTCTTGTCATCCATTTTCTAGCAAAAGCCTTAACTTACACAGCTCTCTAAAGAAAGTAATTATCTTCTTACCAAGAAATATCCTTTCTTCACCAGGAGAGCTATTTGGGCCACATAACAACCCTCAGTTACTCACCTATCAGACTACAAATAGGTTTTGAGGTCTTTATAGCCAAATAATCATTATAAGCTCACTTTGCTGAACTATGCAAAAAAATCCCCACCACAAACAAGCATTATTGCTCCCTGCTTTCTGCAATAGTACCAAATTTTAAATTGAAGATAAAAAACACAGGTTGTCTCAATGAGACAGCTAAATGATAAATATCATCAGACCAAAAAAAACCAACAGCACCAAACAAATACTAAAAAGGAAATAAAAAATTCATCAACTTACAAAAGAGGGAAAGAACCCCCTCTTCAAGCACTGATATTTTCCCCTCCTATGTATTTCCTGTGAGCACATTTTATGGAGTTGCCTGATATTCCTAAGTACGTCTGACTGGGCACAGCTGTGCATCATTACCTTGCTCTGTACAGCTGTGTGAAAACTGAGGCAATAATTGGTGCCCTGACTGGTGGTATTTGTTAGTCTTTGCATGCTGCTATAGAAATGGGAGAGGATTTGGGGGAGTGGGAGGTATGGTTTCATAACAAAATACAGCTAATAGTCTGGTGTTTAAAGTGTTACTTTATTCCAGAAATATGTTAATTTTTTTGTTATATGCAGGGATGGATTAACTAACAAATACAACAGAATGGAATTGGACTGGCTATTTCTCAGTATTATACCTCTGGACAAGTGGAAAACCCTTCTTTGGCCTATTCTTCAACTACCTTCCATCTCACTGCAAAGTTACACGTATGTGATTTGCTGTGTTTTACAGAGGATATAGAAACTGAAGCCTCAGCCCTCCAACAAAACTCTTCTTTCCATTAAAATAAAACATGTACAACACTAGAGCCACAGCCATAGTGCAAATTCCCACAGCAGTCTAATGAGAAAGTCTCTGCTCTGAGCATGTGCTGAAAGTTATCTTCAGTTGATTCATATCCAGCAGAGTACCCAGTTGTTAGACTGGAGTACCTAAGGCTAGTGGATATAAATCTGAGTATGCTGCTTCCCACTTATACTGCCTACAAAAACAGGTGTGCCTTAAAAACAGTAGGCAACAAAGATCTAGGCTTAGACATATCTGTAGTCTCAATTTCTGATGTGCAAGTATCAATTCACTCAATGATCATGATTCAGACCTAACAGACAATTAAGTTAATAAAGGATCAAAGACACGCAGAGGAAAAAGGTGGAGACAAGTGGTAATGTATGAGAAACTCCCAGAATAAAACAGAGTAAAGAATACAGGAGGCACTTTTGAAGAAAAGACAGAGAAAACAAATAAAGTACTTAAGACCATTTATACAGACACTGACTGTGAAAGAATGGGGCAAGAGTTCCAGATTCAAACAAAAATGATAAAGAAAAGATGCACATAAAGCATTTAATAATGCTTTAACGTTTTAATAACAGATACATTGTCATAACAAAATAATCCGTGCAAACCAAGATAAATATTATAGTTTGAAAGTTAATGTTAGAGTTCAGTACTTTACAAAAATTTAGCCACCACATCCATTAGTTTGCTATTCATTCGAGTTAACACTATTAAGGTAAAAATTATTTAGGATCATTATAATACCATTAACGACCCTATGCAGGGACCATTGCTTGCAGCTTTGGAGATTATGTTAACACTTTTATTAGGTCTCTGAGCATGTTCCACTTTCCCAGAGGCCATTGGATGTTTTGATTTTAGGTTTGTTTGTTCCTGTTTGTTTGTATTGTTCCTGTTTGATGAAAATGTGTATACATATTAATACTTTTAATACAGATAACAGGTATCCAAATATGTATATTCTGTGTTCCTTTGATTCAAGTATTCAAATTTGTAATGATAGTGACTTTTAAGGAAATTTATAGTTCTTTAAGCAGGAGTCCTTACTCAAATATTAGATGACCAGACTTTATTTGCCTGAAATGAGAAAGCTGCAATTGCCTCAAGCAAAACTAACTGGCTTCAGAAACATTCGGCTTCCAATATATCCCAGACACATGGTCTTTTTTGTCTCAAATTCTTTTCTTTGCAATTCACCAAAATCTTCCTGTTTAACAATATCTTGTGTACTCACTTTCCCATTCCAAATACATCTCTTGTATGAGAGACTCATACAAGCTGAGACTCAATGTTTCCTTCTAATTCTGGAAGTCTTACCATGGCTTTAGGAAGCATGAGAGTGACGAAAATTTGGGTGGTTAGAATGCTTGGTGTGTGGGTGCAGAAAACCAGGACAGATTCCCCCCAATGTAGACTGGCTGTGATATGCCATGATCCACCTTTCATTGATGCCAGGATTAATTGCTTTCAGAGATTTTGGGCTGGATTAGGTTACAGATACTTGGTGAAATCTAATGTTTGTATGCCTTTTTGTTAGTCTCTACCATTCCAAATTAGAATTCATAGACCATTGTTTTGATAGTATATAGGTGGTTGTATATTTAATATAAAGGTGATGAAATGGAATGGATTGATGACAGCTTTGATTTTCTTAACTGCTACTCACAATATCAGCCACCATTCATAATTACTTCAGCACTAATTATTTCATAATCTGCTACAGTTTAGTAATGCTTTGCTCCTGATCTTGTCTATCCAACAGCTTTCCCTGTCAAATTCCCTTTGCTTCACTCCAGACTTAGCAGGAGTACACAAGACCACAAAAGCATTAGAGTCTCCATGATACTGTAGCTCAAGATGCATGACAGAAGAGCCATGCAAATACCTAATGCCTGATGTTATGTGACACTTCTTGTCTTGGGTGGTTGGCAGGTGGGTTGCTGTGAGATGACACAGCATGGTTAAGTGGAGGAGAGTTCTTATTGAATCAGCACTCCTAAGTTTCCAACATCTGTAAGAAGAACATGGGAATCTCATATACCACAGCAGGTGTAGTAGTGAAAGAAATAGAATTCGTTCTCCAAGGAATATAAAGGTTTTCACACTATATAGTTTTAAATTGTGTAGCAATCACAGCAGTTTTCTTGGTTTTATTATGTTTGCATTCTGCAACCATATTTGAGTAAAATTGATTTGCTCCTTAGACAAAATCCACATTTCCTAGATGGCACTTCAGTAGTTTTCCAGAAATCAACATAACCATTTTTATGTGCATTCTTTTTATTACTCATTACTGCCTCAGTCCCACAGCAACTTGAAAAGCCATTAGCTTTCCCTGTTACACTGAAGTGTTGCAGTGAGTTTTGACTCACTCATGTGAGTCAATGCAAAGTGCATACAGTTTACTTAACACACAAATCTTCTGAAGAATAAAGTGAAAACATAGGCCAGACACAGGCTTCACTTTCAGGTAGGACAAACTATGTTCCACGTAGATATTAGATTTTACATAAATGAATTTATCTATGTAACACCTAGTAAATGTATCCAGAAATCTGAATGCTGTCTTTGACAGCGACAAACTGGCTTTTATCACATACTTTTGCTTTCATCACATTATGTAGCTTTAATTTCTTTCAATTTCATGATTTCTTTAACAATTTTCAACTTCTGCCATAGAAGCAACTGACAGTGTACTTATGCTTGTATATTTGGTCTACTACAGTAGAGATTTTTAGGCAATATTCTGTTAAATTTGCTTTCATTACGCTTACTAATTTGTGTAAGAGCTCATACATACATTCTTGACATAGCACCTCAGGAGAAGGACCTTCAGACTTAAGAAAATTTCTTAAGATAAGATAATAGGCCACAAAATTATACTTTGCCATTCCCTATTCGTACAAGAATTGACAAATTAACCTAAAAATGTGTCTTTTTTAAATTTTTCATTTAATTCAAGTAAAGATGTTTGATACTGAATTTGTGAAGCTATAGTTATTAACAATAAAAGAATAAATTATGATTAGTAATGCATTAAGCAATGTTAGTTGTTATACTTTCCTTTTTCTTCTTATGCTTCATTGTGTCAAATATATTCTGCTGTTCGTCAATAGAATATAATTTTCTTAGACATTAATAGTTATGGTATGTAACTAGCTTTTGTCATGTAGAAACACACAAAAACTAACAGCATGACTGCATCTTCATTTCAACATATTATGAATTTTTTAAAATGTATAATATTCTAAAATATATTTTTCACTTGAAACACTAGTTTCAGAGCTTAAAAATGTGTTTTAATGCCTAAGCATTTATCATATCTTTTTACATTCACTCAACACTTTTAAAACTTCTCATTTATACATATAGCAGAAATGTATCTCACCTGCTTGGATTTTTCACATCCATAGATCACCTCCTGAGGCCACAGGCACAGAGCTTGTATGGATTGTCTGATCTAAATTTCATGTTCTTTGAGAGAAGACAACAAGCTAAAAAGCTTGGCCATGGTTAAAGCAGATTTTTCAGTGACTGCTGTATTTAACGTTATGAATAACGACTTTTTATGTTCTGACACAGAACACGATCACTGTCATATCCAGAGAATTGCTCCTCAGGGCATGGATTGTCTTCTACTTTTTGTTTGGAACAATGGTGCCTTGATCGCTGATTGATTATTTGAGTATTACTGTCATACAAAGGACAAGGTTGTTTGGGAGACAAATATTTTTTAGATACATGCACTGATATAGTTGGGCAAAAAAAAGCACAAGATTTCAAGCACAAAAGCCTTTCTACAGTCCATCCTCAGAGAATCAACAAGTAAGTAACAGGTAGAGTTTGAGGGCAGTAGCATTTTAAAGAACTTCATCCACTATAAGGAAATTAACTGCACACATACATTTCATTACCTGCTGTTATCCAATCTTCCATTTAGACTGGACAGTCTTAAATCTATGTCATCTTTTCTTTTAGAAGGACTGTAATTCCACACCATATTCCCACAAATCAAGTGCAGATTTCTTTGTTATCATATTCTCCCTCATCTTCAAATGACAGTCTGATGTACCTTATGAGCTTACATACGTCTATTCTGTATCTTTCCTGACAGACAGTTCATTTTTGTTGTTGTACATAGATTCAGCACTCGTGAGTCTAAAAGCCTAGCTTAATAAGGGCCCTCAAGGGAAGTATCTAGCTTTTTCAGTATCTGGGTGGGTATTTGTGCCAGAAACATCTCTTAATTGCTTGAAGAAGCCCTTACGTATTTGAACCTTTTTGCTGCTGACAACACTTGGCAGAAGATAGTTTAGGGTACTGCCAAGGCACAGGCCTCTTGCAAAATTGCTGGCTATACATCCTTAGCTTGTGCTGAAATGAAAGCACAGTTCTCTTTGAAGTTACTGGGTCAGAAAGTTGCATCCCAGTTGGCATTCTTGTCAGTAGTCTCAGCAGACAGAACCACATTCTCTCTTGAATAGCTCTTTCCTCTTGGTTAAAGCCCAACAGATAAGTACAGCTGCTGCCAGAGCTGAACTAATTCAGTGGACAGATAAAGGGATTTCATTCTTCAGCTTTCCCAAAGCTGCTCCTTTTGAAATAGTAAATTCAATGAACAGAAAACAAAACACATAAGCCTCCCTAAGACAATCCAGACAATCATCAAATTAAATCTAAGTATTATGCAAATGCATTCTGGGTATTTGACTCGATGTATTTCATGATATTGCCCATAAGCTTTCGAGTTCTTTACGTGATACAGTCTTTTTGTCCCTGGTATAAAATACTGCAAAGCTGTACTTCCTCCCACATCTTCAAAGCTCAGGGAATCTGACCACGTTATGCAGGACAGGCTTTTAGGCTAAAGGGTTTTTTGGGTAAAGGTTAATTACTGGGTTAATGTAGACAGTTAAGTGAAATTTGCTTACTTTGTCTAAGAAGCTTAAGGCCTACTACAGTTTATATATTCTTATGGGATGATAACAAACGTATAACAAAACACTAACATGGGGAGCTCTACTGACCTAAGTGGTGCCCTAACTGGTGTTCAGCATTCCCGTGGTAGTACACAGGCTCATGGGGCCAGCTAACACTGAGGGCAGTTCATGCTAATTACTCAACACAGGGGTATGCCTGTAATGCTCTGTGTATGTGACAATTTGGGGGGAATTAGGTATAGAAGTGTGTTTACAAATTTGTAGCTCTTTTTAAACATCTCATAAATATCTGTTATTGTGGTCTATCTGTTGTATTGCTGACACTGGTCCTGAAGGTGTAGTTTACTCATTACTGATTAATTACTTGTTGCTAATAAGTGCTTTAACCCTGATTTAGCTTAAATGATGTGAACCAAGAGGTTTTTCCCTGTGACAGCGGTAATATTGAATTTTATGCCATGCACCATGCGACTCCTTGGAGATCAGCAGAGGTCCTGGGTCACCTTTTTTCTAGGGAGCGAAAAATATTTAGGAAACTTTCGCAAGGTTCCTGCTGGAATAATGAAGCCACTCTACAATGGAGGGGTACAGAGTAGTGACAACTAGGACACCTGACAATGCTGGAAGAAGAACAAGGGAGAGAAAGCTCCTCAGAAGCCAACAATAAAATCTGGACCTCAGGGAAATGCTTGTCACATGTCCATATAGAAAGAAGCAGGGATAAATTTTGACCTGGAATGTAATCACCAAGCTGTATTTTATTGCAAGCAGTGTACACAGGAATAATAAAATCCATAGACATGAATGCCATTATCACTTTGACAATGGGATCTCTCTTAAAAGTCATCATTTTTTTCTCAACTTCAGATTCTAAAAACAACTCTAAGGAAGATACACAGGCACTGTTTTTTGTGAAGGAAGTCTGAAATAGTGTTTTTTGTGTTAAGTTGACCATAATTTTTCCTCTTCATGTGTAATATGAATAATAAAGAATAACTGGGTAAACTGTGCTTTTTGCCAAATGAAACATCCATGATGTGCTGATACACACAGGTATTTTTAAGGTTATTCTCCTCCTGACTGAAGAGGATAAACAGCATTTAGGTCAGCCTGAGGAACTGATTTATATTGTCACAGGAACAATGTGTTTTATAATGTTCTCTGACTCTGCCTATCTATTTATAATTCCTGGTCCAGCTCACTCCTAGGTAATCACCCTGTCACGCCTTTTCTTCTCTTAATGTGCTCAAAATGATGACTTCGAGCTGTCCTTCCTCTTTCACTTCCACCTGGGAGATCAGAATTACACTACTTTCTAAGTAAATATATTTGAGTACAGTAAAATTAGGTACCATTCAAATTAATTTGCTTCACAGTTTGATCAGTGCCCTAGATGTTACAGGTTTCATAGCACTTTATGAGGTACATTTCATAGCATTGTATCAGCACTGTGTGAGGTATATTCCACAGCTTCTTATCATAGCATTTTATAAGATATATTTGATAGCATTTTATGTAGCCACTTTACCAGACAGTATGAATAGCAGTTTAGCAGTAAACTTCTAGGGCAGGTTTCATGGCATACAGTTGCCTACAAATATAAATACACAGAAACAGAGAGAGCAGATGTGAAGAACAATGTTAACTCTTATTATTTTGAAGAAAATAATTGCTAAACTCAACTCACTGTACAGTATACCTTTTGTGCAAAGAAATGAAAAATGGCATTTCAGGCATAGACTTCTGTTTTGATTTTTAAGTGATAGAGCTGCCTTCTCACAGGTGTCTTTCCAGTCCAGTAGTGCTTGTAACATAATATTGCCATATATCCTGCTAATGTATTCTCACTCTTTTCTGGTATATTTTCAGCTTTCTGTTCCCACAATTGAGTTCCAAGTCCTCTGATACAAGACACTCCTGCAGAAGTGCAGTCCCTACCCTGACTCATCTAAGCACACTGGTGTCAGCGCACTCCTGCAACATTCAAAGACTCTGCAGCCAAGCCGTCCAGGTAAAGTCCACTAAATTAACTCAGGCATTAGACAAACAAATAGGGTACTAAAATACAGAAGAAGTAAAAGGAGTAACATACATACAGTTTTCGTAATAGTGGGAAGAAGCCAGAAGGAAAGAAACACAAAATGGAGATTTTTTTTTTTTATTTGCTGCCATGGAAATGAAAGAAAAAAACCAGTAACTTCTGGGTTTTTCTATACTTCTTACAGGCCCAGCATATTTGCCAGGGTGACCATGAAGAATAGAATCATTATCAGTCTTCCAACATATGCTAAATATGAAGAGGAAATAGAGAAGACAAAGAGGTTATATTTGGAGAATTTAAAGTGAGGCTAGGAAGGGTTGGAAGGGGTTTCTTTGGTCTGAAAAGAAGGGCAGAGAAATGACATGATCTGCAGCTTATGACTGAACAAAATCTTGATATGACTTGGTAGGAAAAATTACTTAGAAACCTAACCCAGCAAAGCCACTAAAGACAGCTCATTTACAATTACCATTGGATAACAAAGCATGTTGGAAGTAGCATAACATCGCAGTGCTGAATGAACAACATTATTCTCCCCCACATACCAGGACCGTGATCTATGAGAGCAGCTATTTCTAGAAGTCCATCATCAAACTCCCAGAGTCTTTCTAAACTGACATATCAATCTGCACATTAAAAGAGTAACCATGCAGAAAGACACATTTATACATTTATATAAGCAAAAAGACAAAATTTGTAAAGTTTCCAACAAAATTTTAGTTTATGCTGTCACCCATTTTTCACCAAGTTCTGTTTTTAAAATACAATATTTTAAATCATTGAACATTTTTTCCTGTAGATGGATGCAAATTTTTTATTGAATTCATTAAAATGTAAAAGAATTGTGATTAATAAAAGTTAATTTAAAGTTACACAAAGTCAAACCTCCCACATGCAAAATACCATACCTTGCAAGCTCAATACGATGTAAGATAAAAATATCAACAGTAGACTTTATCTCAAAAGTAGGAATACTAGCACCCATAACTTGAGCAAGTAAGATCTCGAGGGTGACATCCAGCTGCCTATCCTGAAGTTCTTCATACAGAGAACTTCAGAGAGACCTCAGACTTCTCCCAAACTCTTTGGTCTTGAGGGTAGTGTGGAAAACATAATATTCAACTATAATTCAGGGTAGAGATTGCACAGAAAATGCTGGCTTGGTGCATGGCAGTGCCACCATGTTTTCCATCTTCCAAAACCATGCTTTCAACTTTCATCTTGCAATATGTAGGTGCCAATTAAATAACTGTTTGCAGCAATGCTTAGTGCTCGGGGAGAAACTTCCTCAGCCAAAGCTGCAGAGGGTATATTGATCTCTCAAAACAAGAGAAGCACCAACACCATTAATGTTTACAGGACCACACAAAGGAACAAGTAAATGTAAAGATGTGAGTTCCACAATATGTCCTTTACCAGAGAAAACACTGTTTATAAACAGTGTCAAAGCAAAGGGTGAAAAACAGGAATTAGGTTTCCTCCTTTCTCTATAATTTGAAAGCCTACGTGAGCAAAGTAATGAACAACTTAAGCATGGCAAACTATGTAATCTGTTCCATGGATTTTTTAAAAAGTGATGATTCTCTCATCATAACAGGCCCATTAATCTGAATAGTAAAGTCAAATTATGATGTTTCTGTATGGTAGCAATCAGGGGCAATAGAAATTTTCATATTGGTTTGCTGGTGATGCATCAGATAAATTCTCAAGTAAACTGTCTGTCATCCTGACACTCCACAGCAATTGCCAGATAACCAAGGTCTGCAGCAGAGTCTTCTCACAGCAACAGCACTGAATCTAAACAAATTTGACCAAGAAGAGCAACTCCTTCACATCCTGCTACTAGTGATACTAGCAGGTCAGTTACTAGAAGATCTACTGAAACTGCTATAAAAATTGTTCGATAGCACAATGGTAATTTGCAATGTGAAGCCAACTGAAGATGACATAATGAACACGTCTTCTTGAACTGCTTCATATCGTGACCATTTAGTGGCACAGAGTACTTTTTCTTTAGGTTAGATAGTCGTAATTTGCAAGTGGCACCTTCTGCCTGCTGAGCTGTTGATGAAGTATGCGACTGAGAAGTCACATAACTGTCTGGCTCCCATTATGCTTCCCATGGTGCACCACAAGAAAGAAAATGACAAAATCTCAAATTTTGTCAGACTGCCAAAGTATCTCATATAATTCTGAAATCAAATTAGCTATGTTGCTCTGGTATCTGTTGAAGGGGCATCACAGCAGGGCACAAGGCATACAGGAGATTCCTGCGTGCACTAATGATAACTTTCTGACACAGATGACTGAGAAGCTGATAAGTGAAGATGCTCTGCTGGACCTGATACTTACAAACAAGAAAGAACTGGATGGGAATGTGAAGGTCAGGGATAGCCTTGACAGCAGTAACTGTGAGACGGTGGAGTTTAAGATCCCAAGAGAAGGCAATAAGACAAAAAGCAGCATTACAAGCCTAGATTTGAAGAGAGCAGACTTTGGCCTGTTCAGGGATCTGTTTGGAAGAATTTAATGGGATATGGTTAGGAAAATGGAGTCCAAGAGAGCTGGCTGATTTTCAATTTAACATATAAGCACATGTGAATTCAGAAAGTCCCCGCTGCTGGAGAAAACATTTTCATGTTCGATGGTTTTTCACTGATTTCCCTGGAAAGACACAAATTATTTTTAATTTGGTTTTCATTCCTGTTCCAAAGCAAACTTTAAAATGAACAACTTTGTCACTTTCCAAAAGATTAATATGTTCTCCTTCCCTCCAAAATTTCTCATTTAACAATATTGGATTTCAATGAGGAAAAGAAACCACTAAAGAAAGAACTCTCTACAACACAGATGACAAATAACATGTACTATAAAATATGGTAATCATAAAATATCTTTCTGACACCCAAATTGAAATTTAATGCAAATAAGAAGAAAAGTAGTAAAAGCTGATTACATTCTGATCCATTTCCTATGAATGTATGTTTAAATATTATGTAATACTCTACTTGCATCTTTTTTCCCAAGAAAGGTTCTTTCCTTTTCTTTCTTTTTTATTCATGAACAGAAGAAAACATTAAACTCTACATTTCCCATTCAACATTGAAGTAACATCTGGTTTATTTTTATTATTTTCCTTTCTTTGTCTTGTAATGTTGTTCACCTTGACTGAATTGTCAACAAATACAGAGAACAAAGCAATTTATACTCAATGTGTGAGTGTATGTACATGTATACAAGGCCCGATTCTGCGACTCCTCCAATACACAACTAATGTTAATCACCAGAGAAAGAATCTATGGTCTCAGGCCTAAGAAAAGACAAGAGAAAATGTCATTGTAAATTGCCTAAAGGAAAGATAAAAACCCCTGTAATTTTAGTTCTGTAATGGTCACTGAAAGGGTTACTATAGTGGTGTCTGTTCACATGGAATCTTAGCTGCATTCACAGACCAACTACAGAGACACAGTAAGACCCATATTTTTAAAGTTTCAAGATGAGGAAATAATGAATAAATAAATGAAAATGCACAAACAGGGGGGCAGAGAGACACTTTAAGCTAGGATAACTATAATAAGTTTTCTGTCATGACATAAAGATATCAACAAATATATGGATAAAACTAAACTCGGCTGATAGACCTCTAAAAGAAATTCCTTGCCTGCTATGAATAACAGCAAACAGAAATAAAAGAATAGCAACACTCTAGGACCTCCAGAAAGGTCAAACATTGAAGGCTGTTAAAACTCAGTAACATGAGAAGAATCAATTGTGCAGCTTTCTGTTTTTACTCTTATGTTACAAAAGATGGATTGTACCATCAAAGCCTTTTTTTAGCGTATAAACATTTTCTTAGTCTAGCCTGGAAGAGAAAAACATTAGTTGAATAACCCCCCATATTTTATGTATTTATTAGTGCAAATTAGAAACTACAAACAACTATCAAAACAAGCTGCTGATAAGCAGGCATCATTTCATCAGAAGCAAAAGATAAAAATAAACTTCCTTTCTCATATATAAGCAATAGTGTGTGTACCCCAGCTGATATTTGGTCTTGCATAGAATAGTATTATTTAACAACAGTTAAAAGAAATTAACAAAAATAATTTGTATTACTCATTCCTCTCAAACCCAGAAGACATTGGAATAATTTTGGTCAGCCCTGAATTGGTCAGGCAGTTGGACTAGATGACTGTTGTAGGTCCCTTTCAACTGAAATAGTCTATTCTAGTCTAAAAGATGATATGCCCACTGTTTTGCATTGATTATATCTTGAGTTGAAGTAGCATAACTAGAAAAACAATTATAAAAATGAGAATATTTTTTCTCTTTTCTTGATAAGGTTTGTGGATTTGGGTTTTTTTGACACATCCCTAAGTTATTATATCATTCTCAGAAATTCAAACCCAGAGGAAAATGAAGTTGTCTACAGGTCCCACCACAGACCTAACCTAAGTTTTGTACAGCAACAGGTTTTTATCTTTCTTTATAGTACAAGCCTTCAATCACTTGTAAATAAAGATTGAAGATAAAATAAATTTAAAAAAAATAAAATAGCAAAAGTTCCAGCTACTGAAGAAAAGGAATGTCAAATATCTAAAGGAAGATGGTGACAGATGCAGATGAGGTAGCAGATGAACTTACGTATATTGTATGATGAAGGAAGGATCAACTGCACAAAACGTAATAAAGAATGGAATCATTGTACATTGTGGTAATTAATTAAAATCCAGGAATTAATTGTGGTAATTAATTGTGGTATGAATTGTGGAATGAATTGTGGAAAGAATTGTGGTCATTAATTCAAATCCTGGAATCACATCTGACTAAACTATGGTTACAAATAGTCCTTGTATAAAATTTGCTCCTGTATAGGCAGGTCATTGCTCAAAGTGGTACTCATTTACTCTTGATGATTTTATTTTTTTTTTTTTTTTTAATTCTGGGTAAATACAGTGGACCAACAGACAGAATATAAGAGTAAATTTTGAAATTTGCTGAGCCACGAAAATTGGGAAAGAAATAAAGATAGACTTTATTGCTTTGTTGAACCAAGGTGAAATTATTTCAGCATGTATATGTATACTTGTGTAGACACACATAGAACTAATTGTGTTAGTATTTTTTAAAAGTAAATACAGACTTCTTTGCTCCTATAACTATTGCCTGTGTGCAGGCTTACACTAATTCTAGGCAAAAACACACAAAGACTGGCATGGGATATTGTGGGGAGACAATCCAGATGGAATGGCAGTGCTTTGATTGAGGGTCTGGCCTTGCTCTGTGCTGGGCCCAAGCTTGCCTGGCAACAGCGATATGATGCCACTGGGTGCCAACCACAGAAACCCCCAAGGAAAGGTTATCAGTGCCTTCCTGAGAGCCCGATTCAAGCAATTCCAAGGAGTGGCTGGACCACATCTTGGTGATTTCCTGTTAGTTAGTACGCCAGGTAAGGACACTTCCCTGGGAACCGAGTGATACCCAATAGGTAGGTTATAAGGAATTTGGAATAGAAGCAGAAG
>NW_009610176.1:0-377 GCF_000690535.1 Cariama cristata
TGCTGGGCAAGCCTTATCTCCTTCTATGACAAGGTGAAAAAGCCTTTGACACTGCTTCCCACAGCATCCTCCTGAAGAAACTGGCTGTTTATGGCTTGGATGGGTGTACTCTTCGCTGGGTAAAAAACTTGCTGGGTGGCTGGGCTCAAAGAGTTGTGATGAATAGAGTTAAATCCAACTGACAGTTGATCACAAATGGTGCTCCCCAGAGCTCAGTACTGGGGCCAGTTCTGTTCTTTATCAATGATCTGGACGAGGGGATTGAGTGCACCCTCAGTCAGTTTGCAGATGACACCAAATTGGGTGGGAGTGTTGATCTGCTGGAGGGTAGGAAGGCTCTACAGAGGGATCTGGACAGGCTGGAGCACACGGGCAAA
>NW_009610176.1:607-859 GCF_000690535.1 Cariama cristata
CAGGGCAGTGATCGTCCCCCTGTACTGGGCACTGGTGAGGCCGCACCTCGAGTGCTGTGTCCAGTTCTGGGCCCCTCACCACAAGAAAGACCTTGAGATGCTGGAGCGAGTCCAGAGAAGGGCAACGAAGGTGGTGAAGGGTCTGGAGGACAAGTCTGATGGGGAGCGACTGAGGGAACTGGGGGTGTTTAGTCTGGAGAAGAGGAGACTGAGGGGGGACCTAATTGCTTTCTATAATGACCTGAAAGGAGG
>NW_009610177.1:0-50418 GCF_000690535.1 Cariama cristata
CCCTTCCCTCCAGTGTGTCGACCGTGCCAAACAGCTTGGTATTGTCAGTAAACTTGCTGAGAATGCACTTAATCCCGCTGTCCGTGTTGCCAACAAAGATGTTAAACAGTGCCACTACCAATTCCGACCCCTAAGGAATGCCACTCATCACTGGTCTTCACTTGGACATTGAGCCGTTGACCACAACTCTTTGAGTGCGACCATCCAGCCAATTCCTTATTCACTGAGAAGTCCATCCATCAAATCCATATCTCTCCAATTTAGAGACAAGGTTGTCGTGTGGGACAGTGTCAAATGCTTTGCATAAGTCCAGGTAGATGACGTCAGTTTCTCTTCCTTTATCCACCAACGCTGTAACCCTGCCATAGAAGGCCACCAAATTTGTCAGGCATGATTTGCCCTTAGTTGAAGCCATGTTGGCTGTCGCCAATCACCTCCTTATTTTCCATGTGCCTCTAGCATTGTTCCCTGGAGGATCTGCTCTATGATCTTGCTGGCCACAGAGGTGAGACTGACTGGTCTGTGGTTCCCCAGGTCTCTCTTTTTTCTCTTTTTAAAAATGGGGGTTATTTTTCCCCTTTTCCAGTCAGGAGGAACTTCACATTGTCTAAATGTGAAAATCTATAGTGTAGAAAGGCCCATTAGAACTGATTACTTTAGTTCCCCTTTACGATCAGAGAAGAGACTGGCTTAATAGGCTTTCTAGTGTTAGTTGTTTTACCCTAAAGTTAATTTTAAAATTGTACAGCTGAATCTTGTTCTTAGAGTACCAGCTTCTTTCCATTGATTGCGGACACAGACATAGTATCTGGCTCAAACATAGATGTCTGAAATGTAAATCAATGAAATCTATAAAAGAAAGTCTTCATTATAAAGACAATCTCCATAGGCTTCTGCTGTAGAGTGAATTTCATACACTTGGAAGAAATTATCCATCACTTGTTTCTATGGAATATACGATCCTTTCAATTGTAAAAGTCTTTCTTCTATGGAGTAACCAATCCCTGAAGAGTGAGCACAGTGCCTACAATGGCTATGTTCATGTACATACTCAGTATACAAAGGATGAAATATATTAGCCTGGTATTAAAACATGTCACCTATATGTTATTGATGGATGCTTCATCATACCATAAGAAGTCTGAAACAGCAACTCTCCTATGGGCTTAAATACTTCAGTTCCTTGACTATATTCATAACATGTTATCTTATATTCCTCTAGCAACTATAATACTATTGTGGCTATCCCCACTTTTCACTTACAAAGCTGGAAAGAAAAAACATATGAGGCCCTGAGTCAGGTCAACCCACACCTTCATGTTGCATATGCTAACAATTTGTTCAAGATATGCAGTGACAATTGAGTTGTGTAACAGCAGAACAGTAATTATTGACTACTTGGAAAAGAATGAATTGAAACGCAAGAGCTGCACTTTATGAAAAAGTCTGATTTCATGGGTTTAAAAACTCCACTAATGAACTTTTCTTGAAACAAAAAGAAAATAATACGTTAAATTGTTAAAGACCTACTTACTACATTTTGCATCTCCAAAACAGATATAATAGCCTCTCAGGATAAATGTTCTCTACACTGTGGAGAACACTAAATGCTGAAGAAAAATGCTGTAAGGGCATGAGAAGGATGCGGACTGGCTGTAGTCCAGCTCCCCATTTGTAACTTATTGCTGTAAAATTTCCATATACTTCCCCTGAGTACAATGAAAAACAGTGTAAAGTGATACTTCTGGCTTTGAATGAACTAACAGCACCAGGGAATTCCTACAATAAAATGGAAGAGGGGCAGCTTATAAAATTCAATCACTTTTTCCTTGGAAAAATGAATACATAAAAATATTACTAAAGGTCTGCCTATAATATTTTCTTGGTATATTTAAACTTTGTTCCCAGACATTAGGCAACTTTGCAAAACGTGGATCTGCATAGTGGCAGGCCTGAACATGCTTTAGACATTACTGAAGCTTTTAAAAGATGTGGTATGGAAGGAGCCCTCTGCAGACCTGCATTTTAAGTTAAGGATTTACTTAACACCAATAAAAATACCATGCTAACGTTCAGATCTTCAAACTGAAAATTAGACAGTGGTGCTCTATTTACAAAAGACACAGTCCTCAAAAAGTAGACAGAGGTAAGTAGCTGGATTAAAAACAAAATTAAAAAATGTTTTTCCATAAGCAACATATATATATGCTTAACATCAATATTTATCAGTTAATCTAAACACAGAAGTGTTTAGTTTTGGTTCCATTTAATGCAGGAGTTAGGAGTCAAAATACCTGTGTGGATTGGTCATGGAGGATGTAGGCATGCCCTCTGGTATGGGTTGCATGAGGTGCAATTCAGAGCACGTGTTATTCGAATGTGAAAGTCTTTAAACAGCCTATCTACAGACATACCAGGTTGGTTACATAGGTGCTGCATGGATTACTACAAAACAACTGAATGCAAAATGCTTATTTTAAAAATCTGATCAGTTGAACTGCAAATTGAAAAGTATTTATTTTACTTTACAGGCAGTGGATATAATTTATTAAAATGCACAGAAATAAAAACATAAATGAAGTTCACATGAATAAGAAAATCTTTTTCTTCCTTAGTTTTTTGTCATGATCTAATTTTTCTTTCTCACGCATCAGTGCAAATCTATATACCCCGAAATACCTAACTACAACTTAAGATTTGTGGCTCTGTGTCTGTAAGAGATAGCACAATGAGGCCACAACCCTGAGCTGTGTCCTCAGCCTGTCCTCTGCCCCAGGGATCCAGGGTTATACGACATTCACTCTTCCTGCCTGTGGCTAAGCACAGCTGAGCCATGTGGGCCTGTGCTCACGCAGCTGAAGAAGGCATTTTAGGTTTTCTCTACTACTTTTTCTCAGATTGATGTTTAAATTTTTGTCCCTCTAATGCAGTTTTTCCTTTTCACTCACCAGATTTATGAGTGAGGAGGTTCTTTTAATGTCAGTCAGTGTAAGGGAATTTAGGGTTCTTAGAATTCTCGTTTTTTCTTTTTTTGTTTACCAAGTGATGGTAAATAAAGCAGATAATATTTGTCGGGAGAGGCAGAATTAATAACAGAAAAAGTCATATGCTGCTTATCCAAAAACTTTTGCAAAATTGTCAGATTTGACATACTGGGCTAGATGAAACACCTTATTTTTTTGTGAAAAAGTCCAGAAGTTTGTTGTTGTTGGCATTTTCAAAATTATGTAATTTAATATTGTGCAATTTTTTTAAGATTTATGTGATTTTGTACATGTATATATTTGTGTGGAAGGGAAACGGTGGATCTAATTCTTATGCTCAGTGTGGATATTGTTGTTTCTGTAGCCATTTACTGCTGCATTGAAAGTTACAATGCAAGAGAAAAATCAAAAAGACTTGCTTTGATTTTAGCAAGGAATCTGAATTATGCCCATCAACATATGTTCAGCTCTATATATGATATACCAATGACATTAAAAAAAATTATACTTTACAGAACATGTTAAAAACCCAACAAAACATAATAAATCTTAGAGAACAATGAGCAGCAGATGCAAATAAGGCATGATGTCAAGCGAAACATTTTTAACTGTGTTTGTGATGAGGAAAATGAAAGAAGGTAGTGTTCCTTGCTGTCTTACAAGACCCCAAAAATTTGCAGCAGCTTGCATCTACACTGGGAAGCAGCTCCCAGCTTCTATGGAGTACAGACCTGTGAGAAAAAAGCTGCATTACACACTTAAGAATCTTACCTTTGTGCAAAGCTGTGGCTCTGAATTTTTGCTGTGTATTCAACTCAGTAGGACCCTGCCAAAGGTAGGGGAGCAGTTACCTGGCAGAGTCAGAATAACAGCTGCCTGTGATCAATAAAGTGAGTGTTGAGATCCTCCAAAGACTGCTGCCATGCTTCAGTGGGAGCCGTGGGCCACCACTGGGCACTGGGCTGCTCTCAGCATGGTTGAGGACAGGCTGCCTCGCACAGGTGTAGGTGATCTCCCTTGTGCAAGGGTGACTTGAAAAGTCCTGAGCTACCATTGAGTCTGAACAACTAAAGAGGAGGTTGAACTCAAGGCTGAACTCACTGAACTCTGCAGGTCAGTGGTGTTGGATTTTAATATCTACATGAATATTTGAGTTGCATACTCACATGGGTACTGTTAAGGCCCTCAGTGTGTGGGGTCAGATGTGTCCTGGTACCCAGTGCATCAGGCATCCCTGGGGAGAGTCAGAGAAGCATCATTTAGGCAAGAACTGGTTTTGGTACCAACAGCTAGGTATGCCTTAAATGTAACTGCCTCTTAAAACTTAACCCAGGCATATATGGTGTTGGTGACATGAAAAGCTGAATAGCTTAAAAGCATTAAAAAATTTAAATTAATACTATTAAAATTTGCTCTTGGCATAAACTTTTGTTTGTAAAATTTCACCCTAGAGTAAAATTTTACAGCTAAAGCATAACCCCTCAGAGATGGCGTTTGTCTGTGGAAACTTTGAGAAAAGCTTAATTATATGAGTGACTAATAAAGGATGACCAACGTAAAAGGTCTGGCCCCTGCGCAAGCCAATTTTAAAGGGGTTTTTACAGCATTGCAAGGAGTTACACAGTATGGAATCCAGAATTAATTTTTTTTCCTCTCACACTTTACTCAGAAAACTTTATAGTCTTCTAATGAAGGATCATTGTGTAATGTCCTGGAAAAGTTCCTTCCGTCTCCCCAATCAGAGCTTAGGATGAAATAAAATGGGTCCCCATAGAATCCATCTTAGTTTCATACAAGAAACACCTGAAGTTTTGTCTGACAGGATACGCTCGGTTAAGACATCCAGCTTTGTATGGTTAAAATGGGGTTAAAATGTACGGAAGTGTTCATTTACTAAGATGCAGTTCCTTAGCAGGCCTATTGCAAAAGGAGATGGTGGACCAATTTCTGTGAATCCTTGGCTGAAGTTTTGAAATCTTTTCAAAATGTGTGCTGATACTAAGGTTTTGGTAAACTGTACCAACCAGGTACCAAGCCTGTGTACAGATTATGTCATACCACTGGATCTATCTTATTATACCATTTTAAAATCTAGATTGATAGTTAAGTAAGGAGTAAGGAAAAGGCTGAGTCTCTCATGCAAGGACAATTCTAGTCCTAATCAGTCTCAGGCAAAACTGGTAAGTGTCAACATCTCATGCAGAAGGTCTACTTGAATTTTTTATGTCCCAAGTGCAGAGCACAAAGGAAGTATTGAAAGAAGAGCAAGGATTCTGGGTCAGCAAAAGGAATGCTTTAGGAGACATCTAATGTGAGAGATGGTGCAAGAGAGAAAACTGTTGCTAATATGTGAAGAGCAACTCATTAGTAAATACTTTACAATAAATTAGTGGAAATGGGATCAACTAAACTCAGGCAGTTGCAGTAATGTGCAACATGCTTTGCAGAAGCACTTAGGCAGCCCTTCCACCTACTGTTAGAAGAGGCTAATTTTGCGTGTATGTGTGACTGTATAATCTTACTGTCTTTTGGATTCACCAGTCATGATTAGTGTTCTGAATATGCAGTACATGCCAGGCCATTTAAGTGTAGTATTGTTGCTTTTTAGGAGGTAATTTTGGTGGTGAACACAGTGATTTGTCTG
The DNA here is from genome assembly GCF_000690535.1 of Cariama cristata. Classification (NCBI taxonomy): domain Eukaryota; kingdom Metazoa; phylum Chordata; class Aves; order Cariamiformes; family Cariamidae; genus Cariama; species Cariama cristata. The sequence continues at coordinate 5,629 of NW_009610177.1, forward strand.
ACAGGAACACTGGGCTACTCCAGGGTCTTGAATTTATAAGGAATTTTGAAAAGTTTTGTGGTAGGTTTGAATTTGCAATCAAATACCAAGCAAACTAGCATTTCCTGCAAATGAGAAACCCTACTTTTAGACCACATCCAACTAGTAAATCCCTGAATCATTTTTATTAGTGACACTACTGTACCTCCATAATAATTAGGATGAATACTTGCTACTTCATATCACATACTTGCTTTCAAGCATACAAGCTTTCAAGCAAACAAAGTCACAAGACTGATATATTGTGAGCCTCTCGTTACTGAAATTGCTCTTATTCCCCACAATATCTAAACTTTATTACTGACAATGATGGTTTTCAAGTATCCTTGGGAATTTAGAGAGTTCCACAGTTCAGAAATGCGTCAGCCTTGCCAACACTGAATGTCATAAGTAAATAGGCAGCAGAAGAAATTCTAAGTTCCAAACAGTCCAGAAGCCAAACAAAATATTACGGGTAGAAAAAAAACACAAATCCAAACATAATTATATAGCTGGAGTTCAGGTTGTTCAGACTTGGAATGAAACTGCCTGCCCAATCCTATCAGGGGATCTTTACTGTTCCAAACCCACGTATGCCTCCCTCTTACTATTTCTATTCTATACCAGCCTGCTATTTTCTGCTCAACTGGTAAGCAAAAGTTACTTTAAAATTTATTTTTTAGTCTGTACTTATCATCAACTGTGAGACAGCAATAACAGTTAAAAGAGTGTGCTAGTCCATCTGCCTTTCAGGCAATCCCTCCAGGAGAGACTTTCATTATCCAGATGGATTTTTCTGCTTATTTCAGAGACCTACCCAAATTTCTCAGTCATCCATAGGAACAGCAAAGACAGCAATTAAAATATCCTAATGTTTCTAGAAAATGTTTACACTTCAGACTGTCATGATCAAGGTAGCTTAGCAAGAGAAATACAAATATGTACAGAAAAAAAAAAGTTCCTGATTTTAACCTGAGCACATTAAAAAGAGCATAGAGCTAAGGAAGCTATAGTTTGATTTTTATTTCAATTTTAAAGTTAATCCTCTCATATTATTGAGATTATACTGAGATTGAGATTATAAGGGCATTTTAGATGGAGAAAGGGACAATAGGATTCACAGCAGTTCTTCGAACTATTCTGATGAAAAAAAGTTTTTTCTAAAGGGGAATCACTGGATTTCATTTTTCCTGGGGCAGAAATGTCCCCTATCACAGTAGTCCTGCAAATAGTACAAAGTTGGCGGCAACATTTTCTTCCTTAAAGGACATATTTTATTTGTTTAGAAATAGAAGCTGCTATTCCACTCTCTCTAGACCATTCCCTGGGACCCCAGGAGACACTGTATCTGTGTGTCTGTGGTTTGGCCACAAAAAAAATCAAATCCCAGGTGGACAATGGGGTCAAGAAATGTTTTTTTTGGGGGAATTTGCAGAAGAGGAATAGCCAATGGGTTGCTACTGGATGAAGTGAGTATGTTAAGTCAATGACAACCATGCTAGCTGGGGAGAACTGGTGTTCATCAGTGTGGGCACCTATTTTTGGAGGAAAAATGTTTCAGACAGGTGGCCATATCATAATCAAGGCTGGATGCAATTGCTTTGTTGGTCTGCACTGTGCTATGCACTAGGCAGTGCTAAAGTGAGGAGGTGTCAGAACTTCCTTTGCCACCCAATTGATCTGTCATGTTTTGCTTTCTTGTTAGAAATAACCGTGTATCTCTCCTGTCCAACAGTAATGTCCTAAATTAGAAATTATTAACACAGTGAAATCCAACAAATTGTTACTTGTGTAATCCTTATTTTTGATCATAAGTACATGAGCACTCATCATGAGTTATGCTGCACTTAAGTAAGGGTGGTGACATCTTTTATACAGTAGAGATAAACACAGAATTCATGCAGTCCATGAAATGGAGTTGTAGGCATTAATTTGGTATAAGTTTAGATTAGAGACATGTGCCATTCAAAAATAGTTTCTCTGACTAAGGAGTTACTAGGAATCAAGTGCAGGTAATGGTACCAAACAAATAAACTAAATGCAAATATTATACATTTATGAAATTTATGTAAAGGCTTTTATCATCTCAGAGAAATAAAAGCATTAAATAAACACACACCAGTATGCCTAAATGTTTATAAATTTGCTTTTTGTTCTGTACAATTAATGAACATAAGAGATTTTTCTCTGATAAGAGAAAAAATGATGGTCCTAGCCAAATGCAGAACAGATATAGCTGAAAAAGCAATAGCACAGAAGTTCTCTTGCTCAGTTTGCAAGCTTATCTTTCAATCCTCTCCTATGCCACAAAGGTCTTTTCCTCTTAATCCCTCATGAGTGCCTCTCTGTACAAGACTTTTTCCTGTTTTGCACACCCAGTCCTTGCTATGAAACCTCCATGAGGTGTATATACAACCAGCCACAAGAAAAATTCTCAGACTCTGAAGCCTGGCTTTGCTCAGCTTTTACCTTTGGGACAATTCTTTTGTGAAAAAGATTCTGTTTTTCATGATATTAGATTCCATAAATGCACTGAAGTACTTTTTTTCAATTAGCCTGAAAGAGAATGGGGAGGACACCATCCATTACAATGAAGTCTGGAATTAATAGCAGTCACTGGTGCCTTTAAGGAGACCAATATTACAGAGGGACCAGAAAGATCTGCCAGTTACTAAAGTTGCCTCGCACATCTCATGATAAAATCCCATTTTCAAATGCTAATATGTTCATCATACTTCAACTGTTTGGACAGAAATTTTCGATACTCTTTGACTGCCTCAGGATAAATTCTGTAGGAAAATTTCAACAAAAATCATTTAGCTAAAGAAATTTTCTCTCAACTGGCTGAGCTTGGACTCTTTCCAACTACTAGAAATAAACCAGCTCCTTCCATTCCTGCAACAAAGGATTCCTGCAGTAACACACTTTTCCTTGGAAATGCTCAACAAGCTCCTTACTTGGTGAAAGTAAACATAACACTGGTGACAGTAATACGGAGGGGTGATTTTGCATCACTAAGATTTTGACCTACCATGTGGATCCACAGATAGGAAGTTAAAGACTGGTACCATCAGTTCTGTGGAACTGGAGGGAATAGAATGCTTGATTATTTTTGTTTTATTTCATTTTCAAAGTGAAGTAATACGCATTGATCTACAGATGTATTATATGATTGTATTCTGCCTGGCCACAAGGAAAAACTGCTTGATTTCAGTCTGACATGGACTGATGTATAACTTTGATGTATTTGATAGAGATATTTCTAAGAGAAATACATATTAAAAAATAGTTAATTTTTTATTTTTTGTACTAATTGATCTCTGCAACCTGATCAGTAAAGATATGAGACCAGTAAATGTGGCTTTGTTCTTTTTTATCTTGCACCTCTCATAAAAATTTAAAAATCTCTCTGACATTACCCTGCCAGAAGAAATGAAAGTGAGAATCTTCCATACTATTAAAATGGGTCTTCTTTCATGTGCATCTTCTACAAACATTCACAGCTCCTGTGATGGTGGTACCACTTAACCCTATTTTGAAACCTCATTAACCTCTTTCTTGATGCTTGTGAAATGAGATTTGTTAGATACTCCGCTCTTTAAATATTTCTTTTCTGTTAAGCTAAAGGCAAAGCAAAATAAAAGCAGAACAGAAAGACCTGGGAAACATCTCATCAATGACGTGCTATTCATCTTTCAGTAGAGTAAGCATAGAAGCATAGTGGTTGGTACTGGGATCAGCGCTGTTTAAAATCTTTGTCAGTGACATGGACAGCGGGATTGAGTGCATGGGATTGAGTGCACCCTCAGCAAGTTTACTGACAATACCAAGTTGTGTGGTGCAGTTGACACACTGGAGGGAAGGGATGCCATCCAGAGGGACCTTGACAGGCTGGAGAGGTGGGCACACACAAACCTCATGAAGTTCAACAAAGTCAAGTGCAAGGTCCTGCACACAGGTCAGGGCAATCCCAAGCACAAATACAGGCTGGGTGGAGAATGGATAGAGAGTAGCCCTGAGGAGAAGGACTTGGGGGTGCTGGTTGACGAGAAGCTCACCATGACCCAGCAATGTGTGCTTGCAGCCCAGAAGGCCAACCATGCCCTGGGCTGTATCAAAAGAAGCGTGACCAGCAGGTTGAGGGAGGGGATTCTGCCCCTCTGTTCCGCTCTCGTGAGAGCCCCCCTTGCAGTACTGCCTTCAGCTGTGGGGCCCCCAACACAAGAAGGACATGGACCTGTTGGAGCAAGTCCAGAGGAGGCCAAAAAGATGATCAGGTGACTGGAACACCTCTCCTATGAAGAAAGGCTGAGAGAGTTGGGGTTGTTCAGCCTGGAGAAGAGAAGGCTCCGGGGAGATTTTAGAGCAGCCTTCCAGTACCTAAAAGGGGGGCCTACAAGAAAGCTGGGGCGGGACTTTTTACAAGGGTGTGTAGTGATTGGACAAGGGGCAATGGCTTTAAACTGGAAGAGGGAAGATTTAGATTAGATATAAGGAAGAACTTCTTCACTGTGAGGGTGGTGAGGCACTGGAACAGGTTGCCCAGAGAAACTGTGGATGCCCCATCCATGGAAGTGTTCAAGGCCAGGTTAGACAAGGCTTTGAGCAACTTGGTCTAGTGGAAGGTGTCCCAACCCATTCTATGATTCTAATATGGACCTCCAGATTTGTTGTTAAGTTGAGATCTACTGATATATCCTCTGTACCAATTCTTTGGCTCTTTTGCTTCAGACAAATGTAATTTCATAGGCATTCTGTTCAAACTTACCAGTAAAAGACCAACACGAAAAAACATTATGAGATGTAACAAAGAACCACAAAATTTAATTCTAATAAGCCAATCCACTGATAATAATGGATAATTTTCTCACATTCCAAGTAGATGGTTGCTTCCTGAAATGAACCATCCCCAGTACTTGTTTTATTCCTCAGCCTCCTTGCATTTCTCACTGTATGTTTAGAGTCCTACACCAAAGACTCCATGCACAGTAGATGACTTCTTTTCCTATAGGTCTCCAAAGAAAAGAAAAGATCAAATATTAGTCTAGGTAACTGGATTTCTGAAGCTCAATAGAATTCTAGCTTCCCTATAAAGGAAAGTATCCCCCTTTACAATATCACCTAAACTATATAAAATATTTTTATGTACGTATAGCCAGCTGTGGTTTCATGTCATGTATTTGTTCAGATATTTTGGCCACCAATTTCTATCAGTATCATGATCAGAAGAAAAGCCCTATTTGTAGAGTGAACTGACAACAGTTAAATTTCAAACTGGACCTTTCCTTTAAATCTGTGAGTCTTTTTTATTGAAATAATTTGAAACATGAAGCTCCTTGATGGGCTCTGTTTATTTCCATGAACATTTTTCCTGGCTAAGTAATTAGGCAGGATTTTATTAAATGGCTCTGAAGAGAACTGAATGGTGGATGTGCAGCTTCTAGATTTATGGAGCTGCTGGACCAGGAATACTGATTTTTCCTAATGTTAATATATTTGGGTGATATCCTTCTAAACATGGCTGAAGTCTGTAGCCTATAGTTCATGTTCTAGTAGAAGAACTCATGATGAATGTACAGTCAAATACCCTTAACATTTTGCAGATGCTGTGAACACCAATTACAGGAGACTGACTGCAGTGAAGGGGTTAATGATTAATTAAGTATGATGATATGAATTAAGTATCAGCAGGGTCTAGAGTAATTGATGTCAGGTGAATGGGAAACTCCCCAGGATAATGTCAGTGCCAGAGGGAGTGGTGATTAGTGGGGATAAATGTGATCTGCATCTGATGAAGGCAGAACTGAAATGTTTGTGGGACTGGGCCCAGCTGAGAATAATACAGGCTTTTCTGTTCCCAACTGAGAAGAAAGGAGATTTTGAATCAAATATGTAAATACAGGTAGAATCTTTTCCACCTTTAAAGCCTGCAACAAGATATATGCTTTTAATACATATCTGTATAAAGCTTTAGAGAGCAATTCTAAAAGTTCATTGTGAACCATGTAATCCCTAATTTTAAGTAGTTTCAAGAAAGGAAGAAACTTGAGGTCTATCATTTTTCTCTGCTCATTACAAAGAACAATGCAGAACAGTCTTCAAAGTGCAGATGAAGACTTTGCTGTGCTTCCAGTTATTTCATTTGCAAACTAGATCACAAATATTCTGGTATATCTCTGGTAAACCTCCTTCAGGATGCCAGATAGAAAATACTGGTAAGTATTTTTATTTAGTTTTAGATAGCTGTAGTTATAACTTCCTACTGTTACTGTATGGGCGTGTGTAAGAGGGGCTTCTTCAGACATCTCTAGACAGTTTTGATTCATTTCCAGAAAAAAAGTCTGTTGTGTGCATTACAAAATGCAGTACAGAATTTGTAGCACGTAATCACTTAATTAAAGATTGTCTCATAATGCATGTAGTTTTCTGAGATAAATTAAGGTTGTGCAAGAAAACTCAATTATTCTGTTACTTAACTTAGATGCGCTTAAAAATGTTCTGTATTTTGTAACCTGATGCACTAATCTTCACAAACAATTGTGCATCTTGTGTAATTATTTTACTTTAAAATCTCTTCCACTTCACAGTACCTATAAGGGCCATGATAACAGTGCTTATTTATTTACTGTAGGCAAATCCTACGAACCTTTGATGTGAATCTGGGCCATGTTGGTTTAGTTGACATGCCAAACAAGAAAAACAGAGAAATTAAAAGTTCCCTGGGGTATCAAATAAAGGTTTCATTTTCAGAAACTTGCAGAAGTCTGACCATGATTTGTGGATAATACAGCCTAAACATAGGCTACAAAGAAAGGAAGTTTATTTTTGCTCTGTATCTTTGCAGTCATGATTCTAGCATGATTGTTGAATGATTGGATGGCTCATTATCTGTACATACTGTGTATGTTAACACTGTACTATTTCTGCATTATATAGGAAGGTATCTTTAAATTCAAAAATGACAGGCATAGTAAACCAATGGTGAATCTCTTCATATAGCTACATTGGCAGAGATTGTTCTAAAAGTGCAGCTTAACTGCTATATATGGGAATGGATTCTTGGTGATGATAATACTTCTGGATGGTGAGATAGGTTTAAAATATTAAATTAATAATTATTTCTTATATTTTCATATTATTGTTATTAATATTTTATATGTATTCATTGTATAGATAAAATGAATTTAATTTACTTAGTTAATTTTACGTTAATAAGGAGATTCATCTATGGGGTGTGCAAAATTTACAGATACACACATTTTGCAAAAGTTCTAATAATATGGGAAGAGTCTGCTTCACTTTCCAACAGGTTGTCCACACATCTCTCAAATACAAAATACAAATTTCGTCTGATTATGAATTAATTCTTTACTGGTTACATACCTTTTAGTTGGCAAGGAATATAATTTACTCATATACTGTACTACAAATGGAGTAATTCTGCTTTAATTAGAGGTGTAGGTATTCTACAGCGATGCCAAAATTTGTCACTGAATTAATTTCTTGCCTTACTCTTGCAGTTCTTAAAAGGCTTTATGAAAGCGAGTGAGTAACAGTCTCCATTCCTTTACAGCAGGGAAACTTGAGGAAGAGATTGCTCAGGGAATCCAATTCTTTGATGTGTTTTACTCAACAGATCTTTCATGGAGGTCAGCTGGAACTCCCATTGACCTCTGTGGAGCAACATTTATGCCAACACAAAGCAGTTGGTGCATTGGAGAGCTAAAGAACCTGGTCAGTAATTTAAAGCCAGGTCTTGTACTTTAAATCCCACATGTTAAAACAATAAGAAGTATTTGTTTTTCTGACTTTCTCCCCGACTACGAACAAATAACTGTTATGAACTCAGCTTTCTGGATTCTGTGACTGCTCTGAGATTGGGGTCACTTGGCCAGCAATGTGGTGCTCCACAGCTGCACCACGAGTTCACCAGGCAGCCCTCTCCAACAGTGTTTATTATACTTGTGTTTGCAGCATGTCTTGCTGAGTAATGCACGCAGTCTCACTGCTGGTGGATTCTGTGTAAATCATCTCTCTTAGTGAGTTCATTAAAACTGTCATTATCTAATTTTCCTAGACAAACAAGGGCAAAAAATATCTGCTTTTCTGAAACTGGACATCTGATTGTATAGATGCTCCCCTGCTGCTGGCAGTAGGTTGCAGAAAACATAGACAATTCTTGGAAGAGGACAAAAGGTGACTGAACGTGCAGCCATGCAGCTAACGCACCAAATGGGCATTCCAGCAGTCTGGATAAAAATTAATTATGTTGTGGCTATGTCTAAAATGGCCTGGGCACTTTCCAAATACAAGAGAAAAACCAAACCTTGCACCCAAGAACTGGAGTATAAGAAGACAAATAGACACATACTGAAGGCTGTTTCAGGACAGAGCAAAGAAACCAGGTGATAAAGCTGAAGGCAGAAATAACTGAAAGTTTCTGAAGGTGAGTGGTTTGTTTAGTGTCAATACTAGCAGCCATACTAATGCTGGTACTATTACTAGTACTCCAGTCTCCTGTCTCTTTTACAAGTATCTTCACTGTTTACCTTGTCTGGAAACCCTGGCTCCACTACTAAGATCCGTTATGCTCTTCCTTTTTCACCAGGTAAATAATCTTTTCATTCAAAAGACACAAAGTCGTATGTCCCTGAGCTATAAACAGATGAGAGTCTGCAGTTTTGGGGGCTTGGGTAACATGCAGCTACACAGAATTTGCCAGTGAATAAATCTCGTGCAGCTGAAGCGTACCCCATGATCTCAATCCTGATGACTGGAGACACTCTTCAAAATATGAGAGTAAACTAACACTTATTGCAGCATGACGTTTTGAGAAATTTGAAATTCTCCATTTTGCCTGGCACTCTAGGGACTACAAAACAATACAGCCTGCACGTGTTCAGCATAGTCAAAATATAAAAATTGAAATATAATTTGTGATAGGGGAGTGGAGAAGCAAATGCATCACGTAGTGAATTGGAATGCCTGGTAAGATATGTGCCAGCTGAGGTCTGTAAGAAATGTCACTGATGCCATTTCTAACCCCTTAGAAAAGAGCCACAGAGATGGTTTTGGTCAGGGCTGAACTGTCTGGATAAATCCTAGGATTAAATTCTTGGTTTTCCAACTCTGGACGACACTGTAAATGTACTTTAAAAACAACCAGGGAATGTTTTACACAGACATACATTTGCAATTTTATTTTGTAGCCACATGAGTCCAGATAAGATTCACTGCTGGAGCCACTGAGGAAGGCAGTGCAGTGACGTGGCCTTGAGTCTGTAGCCTTTGGCCCTGCAGGGATGCTCGTGGTCACTGCATGTGCTCAGGGGAAGAGTCATCACGGGGGCAAAGGCTGTCCGCACGCCAAGTTGGGAGATGCTTCTGAAGGCAAACAGCTGGTTTGGTCTTGCCCCTTGAATTTGGGTGTCTAAGATGCAGCCTGGCAGAGGTGTATCTCTCTCATTCCAGTTTCTTGGCTTCTGGTGCTTCCCTGAGGACAGCTGACCTATTTTTAACAAGTGGAGGTATAGCCAAACCTATTCTTTAAAGCACAGCCCTAAGGGCCTTTTCAGATGTTTCCTTAGGTGCCAAAAGAGCTTCAGCCAGTTTAGGAGCTCTGACCATTAGTGGAGAGTTGCTTACAGGTTTTGAGGGCCACGAGTTTGACTTCAGTTTCCTAAATCCTGCCAATCTCAGTCTTTTTATGGTTCTAGACCTTAGTCTGGAATATGGCTACAGAATAACCCCATGTTGGAATCACTTCTGCATTAGGTTGCTTGCATTTCTCTTTATGGTTTAACAAGGAAGAAAGTGACCAAAATTCCTATTGGAAGCAAAACCACTGATGGGCAGAAGAAAGCACAGACCTGTAAGTTTAACAGGGCTGGAAGGCACAAACTAGACAAATAGACAATTTATAGGAGATGGAAGAAGCTAGTGATGCTGGAAAGAAGCATCTGTGCTTGGGAAGAAAGCTGAAAGTTGTACTTCGAGGTTTGTGTGTATCTGTGTACATAGTTTTTAGGGGAAAGCCAGAGAAGTCTGAATGATAAGAATGGAGTCTATATTTTGGGGGTGTCAGACTCATTTCCTTAGCCTTTTCTGAGATAGAGATAACATCCAGAAAAATGCTGAAGTGAATTTGTATGGCACAGAATAAGATTTAGGCAAAAGAATGAGAAAATAAGATAGGAAACCAGAATTATATGGCTTCATAGAGCAGAGTATGAACTATGAGTCATTTGTTGGATTTGTCCCCTATAATGCCTGTCTTCACTCATTATAGGTCATGTTTCTCAGTTCATGCAACTCCTACCTAAATAAGAGAAGCCTAAATCAATCAGGTAAAGCTTTGTAGAGCAACATTAAGCAACATCCCTTTAATTTAAATCTGTTTTCAGAGTAAAAATAGATTTTAAGATATCAATCACAGTTAAACAAAGTTCTTTGGTGCTATTCTTGCCCTAAGGTGAAGCGCTCACCTGGTGTAAGTAACAGAGGTGTGAGTTTTGATGCTTTATACTTTCTTCATGCAAATGAGTTATTGTCCCAGGACTCTGCAACCCAGGCTGGGTAATGTCAGGAAAAATTTTAAGAGATCAATCACAGTTAAACAAAAAAGTTCTTTGGTGCTATTCTTGCCCTAAGGTGAAGCGCTCACCTGGTGTAAGTAACAGAGGTGTGAGTTTTGATGCTTTATACTTTCTTCATGCAAATGAGTTATTGTCCCAGGACTCTGCAACCCAGGCTGGGTAATGTCAGGAAAAAATGAACACATTCTGAACTCTTCATTCATCATTCTGAAAGTGCCGGCTGCCTCTGGGTGCTGATATATTTTATTGCAAAGATTCTGGGCAAGGCTTTGAAATGTATTTACAAGCAAACTCCTCCTAGCAGTTTTCAGGTAGAGACCTTCACAGAACTCTCTGCAAATATTTCTCCAGGTGCAAAAGTCTATAAATAGAGCAGGACATCTGTCTGCATGAGATTTCAGTGTTGTGTGCTGCTGTGGTGGTCTAAGGTGCTGAGAAGATTGTGGAAGGACTTCAGATGTATAATGGCACAAGAACAAGAAATTAGTTTCTTCTGACATTAGATTAACAATTGGATGGAGGTTTCAGATGAGATTGTAAATCTCATCTGGGAACCCCTTATACCCTGAAATGAGGCTAATGTTTAAAGACTGAGAATTGGCCACATAAGACCAGAAAATTGTTGCTTGCACTCCAGGATAATTTCTAAAATAACAAAAAACTTACATTTCTTTGTGAGCTCAAAAGAAAATTCGGCTACCACTAAAATGCAAAAGAATTACAGCTGTTATTACTGGACTAAAAGTTCACGCATTTGCAACAAGATATTGGCTCACTTTTTAAGAAAACTGTCAGTGAAGGAAGTACTCTTTTCGGATCACTGATAACTCAAATGATGAGAAAATTTGTGTTTCTTATTACACAACCAAAAAGGACTGAGCTATTATGTACTGCACTTTCAAGATATCAAGAAAATTGTGTAAAAATTATTTGCAAATATAAATAATTTTTACATTACTTGAGGTGACAGTAACAGCTACTGATAATATAAGTGGTGATTTCAAGAGAAGTGCCTTTGTTTCTGGAGGTGAAAAGAAAATGAAAATGAGTATTTGCCAAGTACATAGTATATGAGAAACTGTAATACACGTAAATCGCTACTTGATCCCTAATACATTATATAACATAAGTTTTCAATTACTTTTTTTTTTGTCTAGTAAAATAGCATCAGAATTTCAGAAGAGAATTTTTTTCAGCCTGGCACATTTAGTAATTCTGAGAAACAGCTAAACTCACAAGTTATATTGATTGAAGTTGGAAGTATCTAGAAATATTTTTCGGCTATTAGAAATAGCTTTGGACATTAGGTGAATACTAATCAGTTACAACTCTAAGATCTTTAATAACAAAAAATATTAAGAATGATTCAACAACTGCCTAGCACTCACATTTCTATGACAGTTCTCTCAAAAAGTTACTATTGCACAGTTATAACAATGTAATCTTATTTCTAGTGAAGTTTCATGCTGTAGTGTGTTCAATGAGAAAAGTTTTCAACAAAAAACTGATTTTTTTTTTTTTTTTTTTTTACTTATAAATGTGACTGAAGTAAATACATGTTATAGCAAAGCAGGAAAAATGAAAAGGGGGTGTTGTTCAGTACTATGTATAAGTTCTTAATTACCTGTTTTCTCACTCTGATTTCAGCACATGGAAATGCCTTACCTCTTCCAGCTAATTTCCTCTAAAAATATATCTAGTGACTTTGTAGAAAATGTTAAGTATTGCTGAAAGCTGAGAGTTATTGTATGAGGAATGCTATATATCAAAGTTTTCATTCTATTAGTTGTGAGTAGTTCAGGATCTTGAATTAGAAAATGGTATAATCTAGCATTGAGCTTAGTTCTCTGTTTCTTAATGTGTAAGAGGTATTATATGCATTCTTACCTAAAATGAATAGTGAAAAAGATTAACTCATTTCTTCCACAACTGGGACAGATTGCAGTAACCTCCTAAATCTTGTTGTGATATAGCTAAGGTTCAAATTAAAATTAATCTTAGTTTCACTTATTTAAATGCTTTATAAATTGGTTGGAAACAAGTTAGAAGGTACTTGAGTGCATTATACTGGTACTAAGTACAAGTTAATATAATAAATAATTTATACTGGTTGAAATACTTTTCAACCAAAACATGTGCATAAGAGAAAAAAAAAATTTGTAGCAAGTGAATAAGGCTTCATTCTCTGCTGTTTTTTAGTTCCTATGCCCCAGCTTCACAGGCTGATATAGCTGTCACAGCTGCATAAAACAGTCTGAAGAAGCAGCCAGTATTGTCATATATTCTCGGTGATTTAATTTTCCTCTCAATAACATGAACATTATCTAAACACAAGAGTAAATTCAAAGCTAGCCCTGATCACACTGAAATGAAACTACTTTGGAATTAAAACAATATAAATGAGTTCTGCTAACCTTTAATTGAAAGGAATATATTCTGTGTTAAAAAGATGTCTGTCAAAAATGGTAGGGTACTGTAATCATATTAAGAAATGAGGAAGCTTTCATTATGTTTCTTTGCATGTGTCAGTGCATGAACATTGCTACAAGAAGAACTGATGGGCTGATGAACCAAATATTGACAGCAGAAGATAAAGTACCCATAAATCTGATCTTTATCTAGAACAACGTTTATAAGAGGGGTCATTTGCTTTAATGAAAGAATGCGTATGTTAAAACATTTTAGTTTTATTTGGCAAATGTTGCAATGAATAGAAGAGCTTGATCTTACTTACCTGAATAAGTCTTTCAGAGATTTTATTGCTAAAACAATTTCTCAGTGGACTGTTTTGCATTTGAACCAATCTTCCTTAGTCTGGAGATGATTCCATTGTTTCCCTCGGTTTCAGACCTCACATGGAGTGATCACACAAGCTGTATATGTGGAATGGTTGTATTTGCCAAGGCTGTCTGACTGGAGCGACTGAATGTTGCTGTTTTGTGGGTATTGATTTCACAGTGAATGAAAGGATGAAGGAAAAGAAACCTTTCTGTTATCCAAAATGCGTGAATTGCAGAATTTCAGCTGTGAAATTGAATGTTCAGTGTTTACTTCTGAGAGACGGATATTGGAGGGGTTTTGTTTAATTTACTACATCTAGACCCCAAGTATTGTCATCAGATAGTTTTAGAAAAATAAAATTTCATAAATCTAGAGGATAGAGGCTCCTTAGCATAACTGAACACTGATGATACTGAAAAAAATGCCATTGAAAAATGTATACTTTGGTCTAAGTATTGGTCTAAGCAAAGGACAGATATCTCCAAGTATCACTACAAGGATTTATCTGATCCTCAATTGGGGGGCACAGAGCAAACAGCTTTCATCTATTGTGGGCTGGACTACTGCAGAAATGGGGCGCAGCGGGACAACACCAGTGGGGCACCAGAAGAGTGGCTGTTTGCAGGTAGCCTGGATGAAGTGCAGCTCTGGCACAGCCTTGCAATGATAAAGTCCCAGGTTAGCATATGCATCGTGTTGGGTACAGCAGGAGTATACCAGCTCTCTCAGTGCTGGCTCCCTTCTCTCTTTCCTGTGACTTCAGGCAGTGTTCAGATATGCTCTACCCGAGGCTGGTGAATCTGTATCATAGTGGGATTCCTGGCTTGTCTCCCACCATTTAAGTGCTGGCCTTCTCCCAGCCCTCCTAGAGATTCTGGGAACCCCAGTGAAGTGGGGATATGCAACCCGGACACCAGAAAGCTGTTTGAAAGCAGGGGGCACAATGCTTTTCTTATAACACATTAATTACATGGAGAACTATACCTGTGAAGAAACCATTTTGTTGGGAAATTAGCTTGTGATTGCAGGAAGTCCAGAAATAGAAAGTTTGCTACTGAGCCAGTAAAATGGTAGATTCCTGCCAAATGGGCTGTGGTTTTCTGTGCGGACTTCGAACACACCAGTGACAGAAATGTGAAGGTTTTCTGCCTGTTTTACAGAACGGCTGCTTTCTGTCCCCACCTGGAGGGAAGTAAGCAAGTGACAAGTGGGAAATGGTCTTGATATCTGAACAGTCTGCATTGAACTAAAATGATTTTTTTTTTAAATGTTGCTAATTTTGCTGCTATCTGTCCAAAAAAAAAGGTCATAAAACCTCTGTATTATTAAAGGGTGAATAATTCTTACCTCTGTAATAAGAGTACCACCAATAAGTGATCTAACACACAATATTTCTCTATTGAAATATTGACTGCATTGTTAAATCTTTCCAGCTGCATTAAAGACAAAAGAACTCTAAATAGCAGAATATTACAGAGTACGCTCTTGGTCATGGAAACCTCCAACAGTAGGATATCTGTCTAGTTATCTCTGTGGCTGAACTGCATAATACATCTTACTATGGTACTTATGGATATTAGAGGCTGTGTTTAGGATAATATTTTTCATAGCTGTTTTTGGTACTGAAAGATTTAGATTGTCTAAAGGGATGTTTTGAAAGTGCAAAGGCAAAATGGATGCTTAGTTTTACTTGGTTACTCAAATTCATGTTATGTATTTTAAGTATTGTTAAACAGTTATTTTAATATGAAATTCTGAAAAACATAAATCAAAATATTCAGTTCACTGAAATTTTGAAACCTAGGGATATTATTTTTCTGCAATGTTTTCCAGCCTTTGGAACCGGGTAACACATCTGTGTGCACAGCTGCCCACATGTCATATGCTGGCTTCCATTCTGATGTGCTCTTCAGTACCAATATAATGTGGTTCATTTTATAATAATTTATTTTTTTTTTTAATTGAGTTGAATTATCACTACACATTATTATGGCTTTCACTTCACTCATTGTTTCAAACTTCAGCTTAGAAGTTATTTATAGAAGGGCTTTTCTGTGAGTATTTATAAAAAAAACCCAATGAAAGGAATTCAGTTCTAGAAGGGAAGAGGTCTAAGACGATAGATGTTAAATCCAATTTGCTTTAAAGCTTTAAATTGCTGTGGTCATTGGAGTACTTTGGAGAATCTTAAGGGTCTGTGGTGTAACAGAAATCCCAGTGGGCAAAAGCACCACTCAGAATATCTGCCTTGATATCGCGAAAAACGTGACGAGTGAATGAGTAACTGGGACAGTGTTTTTTGGGATTTGCCATTTTAGAGAGGTAGTTAGGTGTGAATTTTTTAAGAAAATTGAAATTTTTCATAGGCAGTTGCCTATCAATAAGGGTAAAGAAAGGAGTGTATGCTGTAGTGAGGAATGGTAGGGAAGTAAATGTTTGCAGCAAGGCTTGAAATGGCTCAACCAGTCCATAACACAGAATAATTAATGTACAGGGCTTTGTAATCAATTCTGATGAGATTTTTATCATCACCTTACAAATACGTCACATTACAGGAACTTTCTCCATCTTACCTGGAACTGCTAGGACTCTTTTACCCACTCTGGAAGAAGTTACACAGATATACCTGTTTGTTTTTTGGAAGCTAAATATAGCTGCAGTTCACTGCTAGATGAAGCCTAGGAGGGAAGAGTGAAGAGCCATGGGGTATTAAATCCCCTGGAGGTAGGCAGATGTTTACAGATGTTTACAGGTGTTTAGCAGATATGCCAGATGAAAGGATTTTCAAAAGCAAACCTTTACCTCTGATTAACACAGGATATCCTCAGGTACAGATATTACTTTTTTCAAATATTTTGCTGTACCATTCTATTGATGACATTGTCAGAAACTTTGTTAACTTACCAAAATACTTTGTGCCAGGACTCTGGCAGGATCTGTGGTAAACTTTCTGTCCTGCTATATCAAACAGTATCTCTTTCTGTGTCATACAGATAAGGTATGACATGAATTATGAAGTGTGAGAACTAGAAGCTTGCTCTGCTCATTGCTTGAGTGTGTACACAGAGCAAGTATGCAGCTGACAGGATTAAATTTATACTGGATAAAACTGAAACAATTTTTCTCTTAGGAAACCCTTCAGACATATATAGTTTCCTTTTACAAATTTCTGTTTGCAACCTGTTGCTGAAGATGGAAGTAAGTACCTTCATATACCTAATATGCAATTTTGTAAGTATTTTTTTGGTTTTGTTTCTTTTATATTACATAGAAGATTTTGGACAGAAAATGACTATGCAACACTGCCTCTCATATTTCATTTTTCCATTGGTACATTTTTACATTAAAATGGTTCAATGGGATTATAAGACAACCAGAATGTTACTGTTGAAGCCAAAAAATGGCTTAGAAAGCTCACCTCGTGCTTTGAACTTGTCGTTTAAATAGATAACCATTTACCTAGGAGCCTATAGATGGAGATTTCAGACATTTGAAAAAAGTATTTTCATATAAACACATAGGCTATTGATTGATAAAGAAATTATGGCAAAACAAATTAAGTCAATTTTACAGTCTTAAGGCTGATGAACTTGGAGAAGTCTGAAAGAGTGGACTAATTAGCTGACTGAGGTCAGAACTGAAAACAAAGCATTCAGCCACCTGGATAAGCATTTTGCTGAAAAGAAATTATTCACTGAGTAATTGTCAATATTTTTGTTTGCTGGAATATAGTTTGTCAAATGCATAGTGCCACAACTTTTTGTGGCTATGTAAACAACTTTTTTGAAATTATTTAGGGCCCTCTTTTGCTTAAGGCCATACAGTGCTTAGCCTTGCACAGACTGCTGTTGTCACAGTCTCCTGTGTTTTGCCTATCCACATAATGGAGCAATCTAGATTAGCATTTTTTATAAGTTTATGACAAATTGGTTAATAGAATGGACTTAGAAATGAAAAAGATAATTTCATAAAAGAAACAACATACAACAAGCAATTAGCTTTCAAAATACAGTGGTGGTTTTTGAGAATAGCGTAGCAAACTATTTTGGGAAAAAATGGAATTTTGTAGTTTTGAAGTTGTGTCACTTGTCTCTATCTTGTCTTTGGCTTTGAATGCAAGAAATGGAATATGGAAAAAAGTAATGTCTCTTCCCAAGTAATTCCTATTTCTCCTCTCTTCCCTGATCCCACTCACTTCTCCTGTTTAAAATTTCTTTTTGTTCTTTAGATTTCAGAAGAAAGGAAAGTGAAGACAGAAATTAATGAAGAAAAAGGGAGAAGACAGAAGAAAAAAAAATACAATATCAGACATTTCAAGTAAGACTGAAACAGATTTTCAAAATGAAGTTTGTTTGACTTCATCATTTTCCCCCTTCAGAAAATTTAAGAGAGAACATTCTGAAAAAGAAAAGTTTTCAGGAAAATATTGTTCAAAGTTTTAAATCAATTCTAGTGTTCAGTTATACTTGTTGTCACTTGGAACTGTGGGTCTTAAACAAAGTTACAAAACAAATCCAGAAATTCCTATCAGAAGACAGCTAGTGAAGCCTTGGTCCAGCTGAAGTCAACAACAAAACTCCCATTCACTTCAGCAAGGCTGGGATTTCTCCCCGTACTGACACATTTAAAGAAGTGATCAAAGTTTCAGCAATGCATATTCTCTGATTCCATATATGCAGCAGTTGTTCTCTCTCCAGGCAGAGCATCATATTTAGCATATTTTGGGCTCTTTAATGTGAACATAGTAGGAAAATGCCAATAAAACCCACAAGATTTTGCAAGTCATGCTGCAGAAGTTGTCATTTCAGGTGAAAGGTTTTACTTCAGCTCTAATAAGAACAGATATACGGAATTTTAATTTAACCCCCTCCCCCCCAAAAAAAGGGCACTCAGGAAATCTAATCACATTTTTCTTTCAAAGTTTTCCTTGAAAGCCAAGGAATAATTGTAAATGCAATTCATAAAAAAGAAAATATCAGTTGTTATACTGGTGAGAACCAGCATGTAGCCAGGTTAGAGCTGAGTCCTTTTTGCCTATTGAAGAAGTGATCACAGAGCTGACAGCTGGAGTTTACTTGACTGTACAATAAAGCAGCCTTATAGCTACCTTTTGTTGTATTCAAAATACCAAAAGTAATCTTAATGTATTTTTTATAGTCTTTTTTTTTTTTTCCCCTCGTCTTGTTGAGTATTATATCTTTAACCAAGGAAATGAAAAGTAGACAGAATAGCAGAAGAGATCAACATGTACCCCAAAAGATTTAAGGCACTCTTTAGGGAAATGATACTTTTTTCACAAATCTATATTTTATTCCTGTGTTGTTTGTTAGCCAGTGAAGAGAAAATCCAGTGGTTACTTGGAGCTGTGTGCAAAGATGATAGTTTAAATGCACAGAAAATTGTATGACTGGTCTTGATGATACTTCTTCTTGTCTATCAAATTCTGTGCATTAGCACTGTCTGAGTACAGGCAGCATCTACTTAATAACTGGAAAATACATCTTAAAATACTGAAACTCAGAACAAAAGAAGAAACCAAAAGTCCAAACCCTCTGACTGAATTGACTAATTAAATAGAAATATTTTCTACAGTTTTGGAAAATATAGTGCATTTAAATGCACCTTGCAAACACTTTTAATTATAATTCTAGATGGTAAGTGTGTTTGCCAGTATATATTCCCTATATCCTTTCCAGTCACAGCGCTTGCTGTAATGATCATTCACTGATCACATTTTGTTAGCAATCTTCTTCCAAAATTGAAGGGACTTGAGGTATCTGTCTTGCTGTTGAAACCATCTCTAGGCACTTACAAAGTGTTGTGATGCCCTTACAGTATGACAAGAAGGGAAGAGATGTTTGGGTGGAAACAGACCTCCACTGCCTGGAAGATCACTACATGAATTGCCTAGTCTTTTAGAATGTATGCTGTGTCACACAAGACTGTCATGGATCACAGATATTTTACCATCGTATTTCTGAGAATGCCATCATTTTTTTAGATGTGTGTTGGGACTTTTTTTGTAGGTATTAGGTAAAAGAACTTCCAATGTACTTTGTGCTGACTTCTGATGTTCATCTCTATTTTGCAGGGAGGTCACATAGGACATAACTAAAATTCACAGATAACATTGTGTTACCAAATGTAGTAGGTACTCATTTATACTTTAGACATCAGGAAGCCAAGACTGTGTCTTGACAGACTTGAACCCCAAAGAACATGTAGAATAAAATGAAGCTTTTTGTGGAAATGCAAAATTACATCTTGGATCAGCCCTTCTTCCCCTTTAACATCAGCTGACAGGGTGTCCTATTTGCAGTACCTTAGTCATGCAAATACAGAGCCTCTCTATTTCTACCAGAGCTGTTTCACAGATGTGAGTGGATGCTTGTGGATGTACAAGTGTGAATTGCATCCTACTTTGTTATTTTGTTTTAAGAGGTAAAGCAGAGCGGGAGTTTGTGAGCTCCAGACAGACAAGGATCCTGCAGAACTAACTCTGCTAGCAATACAGATGTTGGCCAGGAAAGGTCTGCCACAAGGCCCCTAAAAGTAAGTATGTGGCTACTAAGGAAAAACATATGCTGAAGTCTTTCAAAAAGGATCTTGTGTTTTGTTGCTAAGATCCCCAATGAGGAACTCAAGTGAGTAGGTTTTGCCAACATTTGAGACAAGCATGCCTTGCTTACGTTACTCTTCATCAGAATAAAAGGTTTAAATTCAAACTGCCCACTTTTAATAGAAGTGAAAAACAAGGTTATTGGTTGGTTTGTTTCAAAAGCAGACCTGAAAAATAAGTCTTACTTCTACATCCACTATTGAAAGTTTAGTTTTTGAAATTTAACCAGGAAAGATGCTATATAAGAAGTGGATCTGAATGGTCACTTAAACGTTTGTTATCTGTAGTAGCTGTTGGGGTTAGTTGAGTGTCATGAAAATCTCATGAGTTTTGACTGACCTTAACATGCAATCCTTTCATGAGCTGAGATTCATAAATATTTCACATTTCTTGACAGCTCACAGGTTCATCTTTCTATTTGAAATATTTTAACTCTCCCACCAATCCCCCTCATGCCCTTGGCAAATACTGATATAAACAGGACGTAAAAGGCTACCTTGAAAATTATTATGTCAGTTGGAGTACCCTGGAGTTTCTGGCCTTGCGCATGGACAGGACAGGCTGTGTCATCTGAGGAAGAGCCCTGCAAAGGAGTGGTGACTCAGAGTCCTTTTACATCTCCATAATACTGCATCCACTGAAGTTGGGTCTTAGAGCAGGAGGGAGCAGATTATAGAAAATTCTGGGTTTATCTGGTATGAGGTGGTGAATCGGGCTGGCAGTAAGTGCCAGTCTGGCATAATGTCTTTTACCATCTTGATCAGTCTTTGGTTTAAGGCATAATCTATTTTAAAAACATAGTATTCCTGTAACTTTCCTCACCAGCTCCCATTTCTATTCAGTCCACTTATAGGGTTCAGAAAAAAGCCCAGAAATTGGCATTGCGGCCAAAGTTTGTCTGTTATAACCAGAGAGGAATGTCTTGAACTTAATATGTTTGGTTTGGGAGATCTGTTTTTGTCCGCTATAACCAATTGTCCATTATAACCATGTCCATCATAACTGTAGTGTGCACTATATAATTTAACAGCAGTGGTTAGTACAGCTAAAGCCAACTGTTGAGGCTGGGTGGGAAACCTGAGATATTTTGTTAACCAAATATGTCCTAAAATAATCTTAATTTTTTGAGAAACTATCAATCTCTGCATTCTTGGCTAAGTGCTGTTGTTGAAATTTTAAAATGGTCTATTCATCCTTAAATATATGTTTCACCAAGAAAAGAAAAGTGTTGTTTTTTTTTTTTTTTTTTTTTATTCTTTCAAAGTATCAGATGCGTTATGTACTAAGCAGAACCTTGGCATCCTTGAGCTTGAGGAAAAAAGGTTAAAATGGGAGGGGAACAGACCCAATTAGTTTTTGTGGAGGAAAGTGTAACTTTTAAAAATTGGAAATATAAAAATATGTTGTATCTTAGGTATACAGAATAAATATAAAAGACTAAGCTTTCTCAACACATTTAAAATAAATTGTCTGGAAATTTAAGGACCCCAGTAAAAATTCCCACGTTGTTAATTTATTAAGCCTTGTAGCACAAAGAGCAAGGAACGGAATAGGGATTAATTCACGGTACAGTATATTTTATGCTTTTAAATGCCAATGATCTTTAAAAAATGGAAATAAACTTGGTTTGAGCTAAATCTAAATGATCATGTCCTAGTTTTCCTTCTTGAAAAAGAAATTAAATTGGTTAGAAGTAGAGTTTTTTGGGCAAAATGAGATTTTTTTTTTTTTTTACTTCTATGAAACAAAGATTTTTAATTTTACATATCAACATTTCCATTAGAAGAAAAGCCAGAGAAATGACATACCAGACTTGCACACCATTCATAAAATCAGAAGGTGATGCAGTCCGTCTTGCAGTCAGTAATTCAGTGGCTGGGGAACTTGTCCAAGGGGTGGGAGAACAAGGCTCTTCTCTGCTGGTGGAGAAGCCCTGTCTCCACCCTCCAAGAAATATCCTGGGGAAGAATGATTTTATCTTTTTTAAGTTCCCTGTTAAAGCCATCCCAATTTGCACGTGATACAACTTTTGTTTTACTAAGGATTCTCTCACATTATAAATAAGAGCTTAAATCATTGTTTCAGTCTTCTTGACTCTCACCTGGCATCCTGAGAGCCTTGGTCACCTGAAGTCCACTGATGGTCCTTGTTGGACTTCATGGGCTGTGCATCGACTGGTGAGTGTTGTTTGGACAGTGTCAGGGATGTGTCCCCATCTGAGGTAGCAGGACCGACATGGGGTAGAGGGAAGGGTGCAACTTGCAAGAACTTAACAGCTTTTGTAATATATGCAGGCATCTACATGTACCAAGCAAGTGTGGAACAGAAGAGCAAGCCTCAGGCACAATCCCTCCTTGGGTGGTAGCCTGTGAATTTGGCAGTGAAGAACTGTGAGATAAAGCTTGTAAGAGAGTTTTGCAGTTCAGGGGCCATTAACCGATCTTTATGTAAACTCTTCTGGAAAACTCACTTCTACCATACTGAGACAAAAAGAATAGTGTCTTTTCTGATCCTTCAGTAAGCTACTCATAAGACTTCTCAGTTATTTTTTTCCTGTTTTGCTGCCCTGGTTTGTTGCTGGTAAGATAAAATGGATTACAAGCAGTTTAGTACTGGAGACTGACATTTTTCTTTTTTTAAGTCTCTACTGTGAATAGAACAAGACTCCTCTTCGTGCTGCAAAAATGCAGTTTCTTGATGAGAGGTGTTATGCAAGTTACTGTAATTACTTGGCCTCAGCACCCCAGGGAGATTTTCTGAACCACCATACGGGTTCTTGCAGGCAGTATAAAGTCAGACTTGCTCAGCAGTGAAAGTGAAGCTTCAGAACTGTGAATTCTGCCCCCATCCTGACTAAAATATAAAAAAACAACCACTGCAGTAAGCTCCAGCCTGCCTCAGTCCACCCAGATATAAACTAACTCATCTACTGAAAGTTTATGACAAATGATATGCAGCCAGTTCCACTTTGGCCTTTAGAGTCGAGGAGAAGTAAAGGCCTGTCTTTGTCCAGTGATAAATGAGATGCTTATTCCAAGATTTTCCTCTGCCAGTGAATTATAGTTGGAACTGTTGGGAAAGGAAAAATTGTGGTTGGAAAAAGGAGTGTATTATGTGTGAGTGACACAATGTTTGTGCATGTATGTGGGTGTTCTGAGTAGTTCCTTATGATGCGTAAAAGAATAAGGATGAAGAATGCTTAAGTGTTGCCAAGTTGTCAAGTGCTTATCTTTTCAGATATATAGTAGTATCGACTGTCCTTCTTGCTGGATGGCTCCTACTGTAAGCAGAGAAAAGGAAAAAAATGGATAGGATCCTGACAGAATAATATGAATTTTCTTAGAATTAGAAAATAGTATAAATAAGGCAATAATTTGCATGTGCACGTGATTTCTTATTCCTTGAAAGGAGAAATTGTTCTAGTTCATGACATGACAGAGAATCTTGTAATGTCAAAATTGTACAAGTTTTGTTTTAAATCTCTAGCTAGAGTTGACCTGTTCAGACAGCTCAACTCCCTTTCTGAAGCCATCAGCAGGTTTTTAAGTTGTGGTTCTTCTTTGTCAGAATTTTGGTGCTTTGGCAGCTCTGAGGCTTTTCTTGCTAGGTACAGCCACTTACAAAGTTCCCGTCTCTGGTAGGAGCAATCAGCTTACTTCACAGGTTTACTTTCCTGCTTCACAAATTCCAGGTGATCTCTTCTTTCTTCTTGTTGAGAGAGATGTTTTTGCACTTCTCAAGATCTGCGCAGCCTTGCCTCTATCCTTTGACTCTGAGATGAAGCAGCTGAATTTCCCACCCCAGAATTCAAACCACGTAAGCCCACTCGGCCCTTCTGGATTGTCTGTTGTTTGGATCTCTCTGCAGACCACAGAGGGTATCTCCCTCGCTAAGCAAAGGACTTGCAATGCCAATAATTTGATTAAAACTGGAATGCCTCTATATGGTCTACCAGACAGGGAGCAAACTTCTAGTTCGATGCTCTCTGCCACTTCACACACATCCTTGTTAAGACATGCCTTGAGCCCTCCTAGAGAACCCTCAATTTGTCAAAGAATCACTGTCCTCCTTACCTGAATTTGAAAACTTTCATGTGGCTACCCTGTACGTCCATACAGGCAGACTTCTGAGAATTCAAGGATGGTGATTGGGACACATTTTAAACATTTTATGACTAATATTTAGTGTATAATTTATAAAGTGAGCACCAGTGATGCCTTCTCCCCTCAGTATGCTGGGCAGAAATCATCTCAACTTTTGCAGGAGGTGTATATTTGCACAGAGGCACAGATACCAGTATGAAAACTTCTACTCGCTGTATTATTTCATGACACTGTACAGATGGTCTAGATAACAAAGGAAGCACCTCTGGCAAGCTGTGCTCTTCACTGTGATTGATGCTTAAGGTATAAACTTAGAGTTTCTGCAAAATATTTCCTTTTCTCAACTATTTTTTTTGTGTGTGTGTCTGCTGGTAGAATGGCGTAACACAGAATACTTCTGAAAAATTAGGAAATGTTTGTAATCTTTTTAGATAGTCATCTATGATATTTATAATTTGTAAAGATTTCTTTAACTGTGACTCGAAAAGGACATCCTGAGAATATGAATTGTTCTACACTCAGCAATGATTAGTGGCTATTTTATGGTAAAAATCAATATGAAGTCCTCTGCTGCTGTCTTCTCCATCTCAGCATCCCACAATATCTCATTCCTAAGCAGTAAACTCGGTAATTTCAGAGAATAGTGACGTGTCTTCCTTGAGAAAGAAATAAAAAGCTGCCTGCTTCATATTTGGGCCTTGCCTTTATATGTTTCATATTTTTTATATGAAATTTTTTTTATATGTTTATATATGTTTATATGTTTTATATTTATTTTACTTACCATTTTCATCAGTTTCCAAAATGTCAGACATAGCATTCTTCATTCTTCATAAAGTTTTTAATTTTTGAATGACACTGTAGTCATCATCCAACTTGAAGCAACATTGAAAACCCTCACTGAAGTAGACATATGAAGGGTCAAAATAATCAGATTATGTTAGTTTTAGAGTTCAGTTGTTAGTGCAAAGTTTCAGCTTTTAGACTAGAAGGAAAAGCCTCTGTTTTTCCTTTTATAAGACTGAAAAGAAACGTACTCAAACGACGAATTAATTTAGGATTTTTTTTAGACCTTTGTACAGCAAATCATCTGATTCCCTAAATGTCATATTGGCAGTTAATGAATGCCAGGTGAGAAAGCGTAAGCCTGGAATGTGGTAGTTGACAATTAATGCCCCTGAGTTTCATTACGAAAATCCTAACATTTCACTAATTAAGGATATTCTTATAAAGGAAGGCACAAGAAGTGGAAGTGGAATTTTCAAGTAGGTTCCTCTCTACCTACTTCATTCCCGCTCCCACTGAACTAGGTGGAGATTTTTAAGAGAGGATAAACAAGGTATGTGTAAGGCAGTGCAGTTTTGTAAGTGCCATCTTGCACTGATTTGCTGTTATTTGAATGATGTTACAGGCATGGCATTAGCAGAACTGCAGGTCAAATCTGAGACACAGAGTAGAGAATATTATTTTTGAAATTACAGATGGCAAAATTCTTTCTCAGTTACCTGAGTAATCCGATTCCACGCATTCTTTCCAGGTGAACTCTTAAGTTAAGGACTTATTTTGGGAATAGGAAGGTTTTTTTCTTTTATTGATCTTTTATTTCAGAGATGGTTAAATGGACTGATTTTTATATCTGATCAAAGCCCTTTTTTTCTTCTATTGAAGTTAATGGCTATGCTCATATTGATTTCTTAGAACGCTGGATAGTCTTCTGAATTAATTCTGTGCTAAAATGGGGCAATCTTTTTTTATATAAAAAGTGAAATTTATGGCCAGGTCTGGCTCAGTGTATGTTGTTGAAGACTATGCAGGGCTTCAGCAATCAATGCAAAATAATAAAAAATTAAAGAGGAGAAGCATTCTGTCAATAGCACTCCTGTAACAAAGGGAATGCTTGTTTTATATTGATTAGCTGCTGTTAAATAATGCATTATGGCTTCACAACCATGTAGGCTCTTGCAGGGTTGTTTATTGCAAGCAGTGGCAGTACAGAAATGCTCTTAGTGAGCAACGAAATCAATACTGTATCTGTAAACACACTTGCAAATGCAGTCCCATGGCTCACGCTCCAATCTGCAGCTGCCCATTAAACCAGAATAGTGTAAAATAAGACTGGTTCTTACATACTGTATTTGTCTTTCAGCACCTTTCTGGACAGCAATAAGCTGCTGAGGCACTTGAATTAGAATCCAATCCATAAGTAACTTGTTTGGTATACTTCTACTCACCTACTGAGTGTATAAGAGTACAAATCAGCTAAGCCATTTCCAACATGACAGGTTTGCATATGAGGACAGATTTTTAGCAGCTTCCATTTGTCTGGACACCAAAAGGTTCTGAGAGCAGTTTATTTGTAAAGCTACCAAATAACCCTTGTTAAAATTAGGGTATTCTAAACTTAGTTTAGCAACCCTCTCCAAGGAGTTAGGTACTCAACTCTCATTGAATTAGGGTCCTAAAACAGTGGCATCTCTCTGGAAATCTTTGAAGGACATTCCTTAGCATGGCTAAGGAAAATGCATCTGTTCTTTGAAAGCACGGTGGGGGTGCCAACTGAAGAGCCAGGTGAAGGAAGCTAAAGGGAGAGTAAGGATCATTGAAACACACATACTCCTGGGGCACCTGATGCCACGCCATGCATTAGTGTCATTTTGTTTAACACACCCCTGATCACACAGCAAGGAAGTGTTCCACTGTGGCTAGGTCTGGTCCTGTCCTCTGCAGATTACGCTAAGGGCAATACTCCAAAAGGATTGAGTGAAGCTGAGCTTTCTGTTTAGGAAGTGGTTGTTCATTTACTTAGCATTCATCACAATCTGAGGCCCTTTCAGGTATCACAGTCCAGTCCCTCTGAGCCAAACTCCCTGAATTTAGGAGAGGTGTGATGCTTTTTCTGTCATGACTTTGATGACCAGTCACACCCTATTAAAGGTATAGTGAATGATACAAAAATACCCAGTTGTATCTTTGTGCATATTAAATTCAAGACAAAATAAGCATTGTTTCAGGTGATGAACACTCAGTTTCCCCTAATATTACCAGAAATATATTAACATTTGTAGCACTGGACACTTATAAGTAATGATAAACAATGAATAATATAATGCTATACATATTTGATCATTTCAGACAAGTTGTGTTAGAATGAAGTTTGGTTTATTTTCATAGGTTGGTTCTGTGAAAATGTATCTGCATAGTTTTAGGTTATGATCATTGTTGTACAATGCCTTCTCTGGCCACAAAGAGTGGGATTTATCTGCACGGAAAATCAGGTGTCTAGTCTAGTCTGGTTGTCTGAATTTCCCTTATAGTTGATGGAGTTATATAGTCTTCTCCAGGAGACTGAAATAGCTATATAATATAGGAATGTATAAATTTACACATTTATTTGTACCTGAGTTTCTTCATTGGCTCTACAGGGAGCCTTGGTGGTTAATCTATATCAGATGACACATTTTACAATATTAGGCTGAGCGAATCCTATCATATGAAAAATAATGACTAGCAAAGGTGTGAGGAAAGCTGGAGACAGGGGATTTCAAGTTAAAAATAGATACTATGCAATAATTAGTAACAGCTGGAGACACAAGCTAACATGGAACAGAAATTCTTCCAAAAGGGAAAGATTATTTTTGAGGTTGACTATTAGTTCAGAGCCAAATTTCAGCTAAAGAGGGCTTCAGGTAATCTTGCAATGACTCTAATAATATGACTTCAGATGAAACTGCCTAGCTATTTAATAGACAATACTTCACAGAAAACTATGGTGACTGGGAACTGGAGTCCAAAATACTGTGCTGAGGGCCATTATTTTTCAATGCCTGTATAAAGGTTTGTTGGAAGTCACCGATCTTGTTCCTTAATTTCTAATGGGGTCTATATGACAGACATAGAAAAATCAGGGAAACTGAGTGAATTTTAGAGTTCTGAGATCTGTCTGAAATCTCTTTTGGACAAGGTATGTTAGGAAGATCTGGCACTGAGCCTGATGGAACAGTATCCGGAGTAACATCCAGTGGCCCCAAGCCATGGACAGAGCAAGGAAATTACATCCATCTTCTGACCACATAGATGTGCTCTGTATTTTCTTCTCTCCCTTAGGAATTTTTCCAAATGGGATCACCCCACATGAATGGATAACCAGCAGACCATGGCTGAGTGGATAGTCAGTTTTGAGTTTTGGACCATTTGTATAGGACTTTCATGAACATACGTTTTACTTTAAAAAAAGAAGGTATCTTCCTTTAAACCCAGTGATATATGTAATTACCATGGTGTACTTTGCTGTCATGATCAGGCCTGTTCACATTCCTGAGGGGGCTTGTTTAACTCTAGTTTGGCTATTGCCATATCACACTGCAGAATATAGAGAGCTTTTCTTTGAAAGATAGTTAAAGTCTGAAGCTGTGCTGTCACCAATATGATGAACATAAGAGTAAGTCATGGTTAAAAGAAACAGTTATCTTCTTAAGAATGGTTTCAGCTTATCTCTGGTGTGGAAATTATGAATAATAAGGGAGAGATTTCACCCACCTATGGGTTGCACTCTATCCAGGCCAACCAAAAGGCAAATGGAGTGAGCTGGGGAGAGGGAAAACATCTAGCACTGAATACATACAGCCTCTGAAGTTATTTTCCCATAACACAACACAAAGATCAATATATATAACTTAGTCTGTACTTTCAGTGGATTCTGCAACTAGTAATGCAGAAATGAAAATTGTTTTATTACATCTGTAATAATACCTTTAGATAAACCTCACTGTGAGTGATATGTTTAAAAAAGTCTATCTATGTTAAGGTTTCATATTGCTAACCATTAACCATTAAAATGTCAGTTGCTAGTATAGTTTATTGCAAATTGGTGAGCTGATCTCTTCCCTTAGTCCTGCAGCAAAAGAACTTTTTGATAGTTCTTTGCAAAAAGCTAATCATGGGATTTCATCTAAGGGAAAGAAAACAAGCTAAGTCTTTC
The DNA here is from genome assembly GCF_000690535.1 of Cariama cristata. Lineage (NCBI taxonomy): Eukaryota > Metazoa > Chordata > Aves > Cariamiformes > Cariamidae > Cariama > Cariama cristata. The sequence continues at coordinate 34,723 of NW_009610177.1, forward strand.
ATTAAAGCATTGTATAAGAGAAATGCCTATTGCAAATGTATTTCTCAACTCATGGGTGCAGAACTGAAGTGAATTATTCATTTCCAACACAGCTTTCAAATCAAAACATTTCAGCATTCCTTACTTACTAACATCAGTGGATCGTGTGAACCAGAACGCTATGTTACAATAACCTCATGATTTTTAGGCAGAAGGATCCTTGTATAATATTTCAGTCTCTGCTTTTCCCTGGAAACTTCCTTACTTTCAACAGTCCTCCTCTACTTGCCAACAGTGACCTAAGTCTAAAGTTATTTGCTACATTTGAACAGGGAACAAAATTAACTCTTAAGAAAATGGGTGGCCTATACCATCAGCTAAGAGTGGAACAGGGCTCAGATGTATGTCCTAACTGGTGCACTAGCAGGGCTTATAGTCTTTGTGAAGTCCCTCCAGCCAGTGAACAAGCAGCATTTTGTCCAGTGGAGCTACCTTAGATGCATATTACTGTTATGATGTTTTGTCAGCTAATTGGATTCCTTTTCATATATTTCAAGAATTGCTAGAGCTGTGGTTTGTCATTAGTTTGCAAGCATAACTTTTCAGGGTGGGAATTGTGCTTAAACATATACAGCACAGTGTGGTTCTCTTAGAATCAAGCTTTAATGTAGAGGACACTAATTTTTAAATGTCCTTACTATATACACTCACCTAAGAGTTTGTTTTATTAGTACTGGGGAAATAGATCATTTTAGCGGAAAGGAAGAAGGAGAATTTCTTGCTCTACTTTGCAGGGCACATTGCTTACTTAGATTTGAGAACTGCTCAGACATTCAGTCAACATCATCCTCTAAAGGCGCTTAGGTTTTGGCAGGTACATTTATCCATGGAATAAGACACAAAAAGAAATCCTGATGGTTTGGAAAGCGTCGGTGGAGGTCTGAAGGTTAACTTAAGACAAAGATCCTGAGGGAAATTATTCTTAATGAAAACTGACACATATATGCCCCTGATAGCTTTAGAAAAAACAAACATATATTTCATCTGAATCCCAAAAAGCTCAAATATTTAAGCTGTGCAACAAACCCTGAACAAATTTTGCACTGAATAGCATTAGCTGCCAAGGAAAAATTAATTCACATACTTTTTATTCCTACTGCTCTGGTACCCAGCGGAACTGTTTTACATTTATCTGACCCCATGCAATCTCTTTCTTTCAAAACCATTACATTTAATACATTTTCATAAGGAACAATTTGGAGTGCTTCCCAGTCATTGTCTAAAACGAAGTAAGAATAGAACCTTTAACACAACACATGCAAAGACTATCCCCACATTGTATGAACACAAGAGCAGGCATCCTTTAGAAGCAATAAAAGCTATCTCTACCTAATGAGCTCCAAATGGTATTTCTTGCACACTCAGATTTCCCACTGAAGTCCATGGGCTTTTTGCATATGTAAAATAAGCACAGTAAATGTGACTAACTATAGGTGCATATTTATACTAAAGCATGAAATCCTCTACTGCAGAACTATTTACTGTAATGGGAACAACATGGAGTTTTCCAGAAGTTATACAGAGAGTATTTGGGTGTATGCTCCCACTGAACATGAACTGCTGCTGTTCTTACAAGTTTCTTAATGAGAAGACTGTGTCTCTGTCTCCTGTAACTAAGATGAGTCTTTATTGTAATAACAGATAAGCTAAACCAGGAAGGAGCTTGAGAAAGGGAGAGTAGGTATATGTCTTTCAGTAGGTAGCTATGACAGAATTGACTTACTAATTAAAAGAGGTTGAATGCTTCAGGGATGTTACAATTCAGTCCAGACCTTAAAAGATCAGATAGCCTTACAAGATCCCTATCATATTGCTCAATGTGCCATTACAAATCTCAGGCACATTAAGAAAAGCATGCTGCTGGTAAAAGCCTATGGCAGTCGGAAAGCAAATTTTCATAAGGTGAGTACTATTGAATGTGATGTTTGATAGGAGTTATACTGGTTTGTACCAGCTGAGATTCTGCCTGTAATCAGCATGATGCTGGTGACTGACATCAGCATCTTAAATGGGTGGGAGCTGCACAGTGTTTGTTCATCCCAGCCTGGGTTAAAAGGGAACACTGTTAATGTCTGCATCACAAGGATGCCCAGAGACCTATTCTACTATCAGGAGTCCATTTTGCTGCCCTGAAGAGTTTATTTTCTCAGTAGACTTATTTTTAGAATGATGTGAGAAAAGCAGAATTACTATCTGTAACAGAATCACAACTGGAAGCTGAGAGAGTTTAAAAGCTTTCTACATCTGATCATAGGAGATAAGACACTTTTCACTAGAAGAATAAAGAACTACTGGAGTAACTTATCAAGACTGAATCCTTTATTTAAAAGTGATTTTAGTTAAAGCAAGATTTGAGTTACTGAAAGGAAGCAGGCTAACAACTTCAAATGTGAAATGTAAATGCAATGAAGGGTAGAAACCAAACTTTTCTCTGCATCTATAAGGACAGAAACTAGTTGGTTTAAAGTGTAGCAATAAAGGTTCAGGAGAAGTTTCTTAACATGGAAAAAGACAGAGCCAAAATGTGTAAGAAACATTATCAGTGGTGGTTTATAAGTACAGGTTATATAAACTTCTCTTAAAAGTGGTTTAAGGATTTTCAGGGTGGGATGAAGGAAGGAATTGCCTCCACGTTCCATCTGACACTCTCTTTCCATCCTCTGGTGTCCATTTTACTGCGTTATAACATGGGTCAGACAATACGATTATGGCTATCCTGTTATAGATATGTATCTGCAGGCAGCCAAAGAGGTCTGCAGCTCTGCTGGGGGCTGAAGGCAGGTCTCTGAGTTCTAGTCCAGCACATGACCATAGAAACTGCCACCTGTTCTACACCTGTTTTTGCAACAGTGACTGTCTACTTCAAAAAAAAGAACTTGGCATCTTAAAGTGGGACTTAAGGTAAGGTATAGTGTCTATACTCGCAAAAATAATGGTTCACATAGCCATTCAACTGCTGCTTAGCTCTGAAGGCACCTCAGTTTTCTTGGCATCTGCCTTCTTATTGTGCTGCTTCCAATGTGCATCTCTTGATTTGTCTTACCTTAGTGTCCTAAAAGGCTGCTGATGCATGTGCCCTGAAATGGGCATGGAGCCCATTTGATACCTATGTCCAAGTGAAGCTCTGAAAGTATTTCTCTTCATTTCCAGGAGGGCCCAGAATCCCTGTAAGTAGCACAAACTTAACATATCACAAAATGCACTCATGCCTAGTTCTAATTGTTAAAGGATAGTAGTTTGGAAGTTGTAATACATTTCTCCCTCCCTCCCTCCCTTCCTTCCTTCCTTTCTTCCTTCCTTCCTTCCTCCCTCCCTCTCTCCCTTCCTTCCTTCCTTCCATCCGTCTCTCTCCTCTCTCTCTCTTTATTTCTCTTTCTATAATTATTAAGATCATTATTAAAGATGTGGCAAAAGAAGGAAGAAAAAAATTTGTAGGAAACAAATGACAGAGAGAAAAAGAGAATGAGACAGAACAGGCATAGCTCTGTAGCCTGTTTGGAGGGAAGAATCTTGGATTCTTTGCCTATGATTATTTTTGTATTTAAGATAAATTGTCCTTGCCTATGATCATTTGTGTATTGAACACAAATTGACCATTAAAAGTTCTGAGAATGGAATCCAGGATTACTTGCCCCATGTGTGTCCTCTAATCGCAAGGTTGTGTAATCAAGTTCTCTTTCTGTTCTGAATTCCTTTCCATATACCAATACAAATTCAGATGGAGAGGTAGGGTGCCTCCTTTGCCTGAGATGAGCACTGTAACTGCACAACCCCTTTTTTGGAGCTAACCTCAGGTCCTCTTAAGGGGATTTGCATTCTCTTCCTGAAAACGGAGAAGCTTAAGTTGTATTTCACATCAGTGTTACAAAGACATGTATTGACACGATTCATTTCATGCACAATGGTATACTGTAGTGTAGATATATAGGTGACCTATATTGGATCTCTCTTATACTAATTCCAGATGGTGCAGAATAAATTTCTTAAAAAACTACTATTGCTTGGGATTTCAGACACTGAATGTCCTGTTAAAAACATCTGGATAGGTATATGTATATGTATGTAGTGTGTTTACAGAAGAAGAGTTGATTAAAAGAATGTTATTAATCCAAATATGTTTGACTTCTTATTTAATATCATCCTCAAGCTCACTTTGTATTCTACACACAACTGTCAGTAATTCTAGTCCAATCACAATTTAAGACATCTTCACCTGCTCTGAGCATGACAATGTTTATGATAAGACTTACATTATTTTCCTGTTCAACAGCCTCTCCTAATAGTGTTAATGTGCGCTGAACTTTCTGTGGCAATCTTCACAACTTTCTTATCACTGGTGCAACCAATACTTACTCCTCATATCTGGTAAGTGGGTATACAGCAAAGTTCCATCTTGGCCCAAAGCTCTATTTTTCTGTATTCAGCTGTGACAGCCCTCCCTAGAGGATGGTGACAGTGCTAGTAAATAATGTCTGCCCTAAGTACTTTGAGGTTTGAAATACTTTGTTCTAATGGTGGCTTGACACAAGCTGGAGGATTTTTTTTTAAAATAATTTTTGAGGAACCATGGAGTATATGTATGATCGAGGTATTTCAGCTTTCTTGCAGACATAAAGGCTGTCTTTATTTAAGCTGTGAAATTGGAAGGTGCTGTTTCCCATTGTAATTAACTTCTTAAAGCCTTTTAATGTAAATTGACCTTAGAAGTATTTTGATCTTGGTATTAGTAATATAGTCATAGAAATAGGGCTGGAAGATGGTCAGCCTGGCCACCTTGCTTCCTGAAGACAAGACTGACTGCACCTCAACTGTTCCTGACACGTGCTTGGTAAACCAGTTTTTATCAATGTCAGTGACTGAGATTCTACAACTGTCTGAGGTGCTAATGAGGAGTTTCTAATTTTAAGTATCTTTATAGTTCAGACAATTGCATATCAGCAATTTAAAAAGATGGCTTAAAAGGAAAAGCCTTTTGAAAATGAGATAAAGACTCTTCTCTCAAAAAATTTAATTCAAATCTTGAGATGAAAAATATTACATCTGTTGTTGCACCATTAAAATATTTTCTAAGGCAAGCAGTTGATTTATTTTTTAGGCTTTAGATCACCCACTCATGAACAAACAATTCAGGTTCCTACTGGACAACAGCTCCAAGAAAAACACGAGGCTACTTTTAGGTACAAGCTGCAAAACAGAGCTTATGGAGTGTGCTCTCTCACATTGTTCTGAATGATTTTTTTGCTCTTGTGTAGTCCCAGGGACCACAAGTTTCTTTGTATGTGTAAGTAAAACAATCCAGCTATTCATTGATACCTAGATGTGTGCATCTTCAACTGAGCAGCCCCTCACCTCTCTGGTATTAGTGAAGAAAACTGATTGGATTAGTAAGCCTCTGGTGAACATGGGAAAAGAACCAGTGCAGTTAAATAGAACATCTAAACAAAGATATGTCTGTATTCACTGAATTATACTTCCCATAAAAGACAAATCCTATTTTCTCAAAGGTGAAAGAAAATTTTATTCTAATATATAGAAGAAAATCGTATTTTTCTACATTATTATAGCATGAGCAGCTGTGAATCATCTATACAACCTTGACCTGTGACATTAGAATAAATACAAATGAGAAGAGAAAGAAAAATCTTCCAAGGAGCTGAGTAGTAGTGGGAACAATCAAATCTATTTCTTGCTTTGTACCTTCCCTGAACTGTTGCCTACCATCTTTTCCACAGCAAAAGTGGTATGTCCTAATTTTCAAGACTTCTAATCAATGATAAAAACAGGCTAGGATTTCAGGTTTTCATTTAGCTGGGGATGAGAGTTGACTTGCCCGTAAGTATTTATTTTAACTTTCCAGGTGGAATATCAAGCTATTGCAGCAAAGCAAATTTTTTTCCCTGTCTTCCAGTTGCATTTTTTTCTAGAAGGACAAAAGATGCAAATTTTCCAGCCAGCTCCAATGAAAACTTTCTATATAAAATACCTGAAAAATATTTTTCAGAGCTGTGTGCAACCAGGCACATAACCTATGCTCCACTGAAGCTGTAATCATGTATGAAAAAGCAAACAAACCCAAACAAATCTTTTTGAGTCTCTTACATTGCTTGGTTTTGTCTTTTTTCCTGCATCTGCTGTTTAAATCGCACCTATCATTTAAAAATGTAACAGCATAGGAAAAGAAAAGAAGGTCAATGGTGGTGATTGCAGTAGATTCCAGACTTGTATGAGAGAGAAAAACACTGAAATAATTTAGTTTGTAAGAGATAGCTGTGGTGGAGAGGTCTGAAAGAGGTGTAGACAGTATCATTAACCCTTCTACTAGTACCTTCTGTTCAGATAAGTGGGTATTGAAGTTATACACCATCACTAGTTTTGATGTGTTACGACTTTTTTCAAAAAACAGCTGTCTCTATAAAAAGGGCAGATATGATTATGAGAGAGTGTGGTGTGGGGGTTGTACCTCTTAAAGCCTGGACAGTGACAGAAGATATGACACTTTGTGAATTTTCTTTTTGTATCTGTTATCAGCTTTCTCTCTCATGCTAGACAATGGTCTATGGGTATGACCCACCGAGAACAAAGTCGGAGAAATAGTAACTAGCAGCCAAGACAGCTGCTAACTTAAGTGAAAATGCAAGCCAACTAGCAAGGGCTGAACATTTCAGCCAGAGAGGTAAGTGCCCAACAGCTCCATGAGACTATCAATGAGAAACATTTGTTCATAATTACTAGGCAGATGTTAAGGGATTAAAATGAAAGGGAAGATTAAATTAGGAACAATGCTTTCCAGAACAAGTTAGGACATATGAATGGATGAAGAAGGAGAAAACAATTCACCCTTAAGGTGACAGTTTTCTGTGTTTTTGAAGAACTGTACTATGCATCTATGATGTTTTAAGTGTGGATCTGTGTAAGAGTCTGAAAGAACCAGAGAAAGTAAAAATCGGGTTAAGAGAATAAATGCCACTTGAACAACTTCAAGGACATCATCAGCAAGGTAAAATAAGGTCTAACCTGAGAAATTCCTTATATATTTTCTTTGGCATTACAAAAAATATGAGAAAGAAATAATGGAGCTTACATATGTGCTTGTAGACAGTAAGATGAATCTTGTTTAAAAACACCTCTCTTGAAGAAGCTATACCTTTATAACCACCTAGTCCATAAGATGATTAACACATATCCATAAAAATAGGCTTTGCTTCTTATGTTCATTTAAAGTGATAGCTCTTAGCATCACTAATGCTAGCCACTCCACAATGAACAGACAAAGTCAGTTGTTTCGTTCACAGTAGGCACCATGTACTTGGATTTTGTCACCTGGGCAACAGTGCACGTATTTCTGTTTCCAAGGGCACTTCAGAAAACAGTCTCCGCTGCTGTTATGAAGGACTTCCTACTGGATTTTCCCCTCCTTCTGTGTTGCACCAACTCATGCTGGTTCCAGTAATTCGTATTGTATTTTCAGCATTATTTCACTCAACTTAAAACCTTTTTTAGGAGGTGTAAATCAGTGAATTCTGTACTACCTCACTTTAAAGCTGGAACAAGGTACTACAGAGCTAAGTCTGCTGTCTTTTGAAAATTGTGGTGAGAAGTTCATGCTGGGGTATTGCCTGTTATGAAAAGTCCTAGAGAAGCTCTCAGAAATGAAAACAATGTGCTCTGATGGAAAGAAGCTTCTATAAAAAAATACTGTACAGTTAAAACTGCCCATAAAACCAATAACAGTTTCTGACGGTGTTTCTTAACCATCTCAAAGCAGATGATTTGAACACAGAGGAATGCCATAGCTCTTGTTATTTAGCATGGATGTTCTGATAACATCATAAAGCCACACTAAAATTGTTTTAGGAGCTCTTTAAACAAACACTCAGAATATATAGACTCATATAGAAAACTGCAGAAAGATTCTCATTCTATTACGTTTAAGAGAATATTTCCAAAAGTGTTTGTTGTCCAAATGATACTTACAGAGTTTGAGGGTGAACTTTTTGTCTTGGCATAAATTTGCACCCTACTGTAAGGGACATTCAGTGTCACCTTACAAGACACTGAATTAAGGCTTGCAAGATTCAGCAGCTCATGCCTCTCTGCCCTCTTTGTCGCTGCTGCATGCAGCTAATTCCTCCTGGGAAAAGAAGCAGGCCATCGGTTTGTTTACCATCCAGTAAAGATACCTGGCAGTTTCCTTGCTCAAAATGAGCTGCTGTCTTGTCAGGAAGATGTTTGATCCTCTCACAAGCTCTGCAATCTATTGAATAAATATAAGCATGTGAAAGTTCAAAGTGTTACTGCGCGTAATAACAGCCAGTGGAACAGTGCATAGTATTGACTGGTGGAATTAAGACACATACAGTTCTTAATTATGGCAGAGTTACAATGCTGTTAGGAACAAGACAAACTCTTTAAAAAAGTCAGCCCCTCAAATTTTTAAAGAAAAAAAATAAATCAATATTTTCTGTTGGTTATCACATGCATTTTATACCTAACTGCCAATTTAGTTCTGCCCACACAAAATTCATTCACAGTCTGTTTCATTTACTTCAGCACTCTGGATTGACCTAAAAACAGTCCTTAAAAATGCAAAGTTAAAGAGACACTGAATTACAATAAATAAGGTGGCAATTTTCTGTTTGTTTCTTAGTCCCAGACAGGCTGTGAAATATCTTGCACAAATTGTTTAGTACCGAATAACGGATTTGGTTTTGTTTCTATTTCAGTGTACAAAGAAAAACCTGTATTATTCTGCTCATAAGCAAAATCTTCTCTAGCCTTTCTTGTAAGTGTTTGCAAATATTCAAGTAGACTGTTTTATTGTTGATATAAACTCATTCATTGCTATTTCCAATAGTAAGTGGAGGACAAAATTTTGAGCATAAATGTTGCATAGGCACATCAGTGTTTAATATAGCTTATGAAGGAATTTTCAAAATACTCCTGTAACAATTTATTATATTATCAGCCTTTATTGGGCTGGGAAGAGCCCATAACTTTGAAGTACTGATTCAGCGAGACATTTAAACACCTGCTTTCCATACTCTGAACTGAGGACATACATTAGAGATTTGCCATACTGGCCCAGAATCTGTCTCTGTTAAGCCATTATAAAATGTTTTGTTATTGTATTACAAGTAGTAATATAATAAGGTGAGGGAACATTAAAATGAATATTTATTATTCCCCTTATAATTAATAACATGGTATGCTAATGTGCTTTTTATTGTCTTTGTATTTTGTGGTTTTGCAACAATACTCATAGTTTCAGGTCAGGGCTGTTGAAGAGATAAGATGGCAGTATGGTCCCAGCCCTGGGAAAGATTACAATCTCATTATTAGTCAAGAGGCAGCAGAAATCGAGGGGAAGCTTATAACAAATAGGGTGGAAAAGTAAAATAGGAGACAATTATTAGTTTAAGGTGGGGTCAGAGACTGTTACAAGTAGGATTTGTCTGGTAATGTAAAAATCTATATGGGTGACACCTAAACAGTCTAGGTGATGGAATATTTTAACTAGTATAGGACTTTCCTCACAAATTTTAGCCATGTATGTTTACATACCTTCAAATTAGTTGCCTATGTGTCCTCTATCGTCAAGAGAGTGAGGTACCTCCAGAGGACGTTTATTTCCACATTAAAAAAGGTGTGTAAGATAGCAGTCATGGATTGTTCTCGGCAGCTGCCTATCTCTTTCCAGTGACTTCAGAAGAGCACAGAGGACTAATTAAGTTTAGATAAGTTGTAGACAGCTCAGGTTGGCTCAGCAGAATCTAACCCTCAACTTTCAGGTTATTTTAATGATCTGATGATTGAAATATCAGTGACTACTCTGTTCTCTGACAATTTCATTGCCAGAGCAAATGGAGATCTGATTCTTTCCCCCAGAGGTGTGCTTTAAGGAATAACTCTTTCATAGTTAACAGGTGTGTCGTGTGCCATAACATGTGCCCTCATGACAAACAGATGCATTGTGACCTGTGGAGCTTTATCAGTTATCTGCTAATGGATGAGGATTAACAGACAATAAGGAGAACTGCTGGCAAATTCTAGCAAGAAGAAAGACCTTCGTACAGTATAAAACTAGAACAAGTGATTGCTTTAGCTCGATGCAAATTTATAATTTGTATACTCCAAGCTATTCAACACAGATACATATCTTCAGGCACCAGAAATCCTTGTAAGTCATCTGTGTTCTGTCAGTGTTCAAAGTACCACTCGTGAAGAGTTTGTGATCCCAATTTCAACATTAATTTGCTAAATGACTTTGGATAATTACTCCCCACTGCACATTCCTTATTTTCCCAGCTGTATGGAGGAACTAGGAGTCATTACTTCTATAACATGTCTTAAAATCTCGAGCTAAAATGTACTTTTAAAAAGATGAGTAATTATGATGTTATTGACTCAAAACACTAACCTGCTTATTTTCCGCTAATACAGATGACATATTGTCAAACTTCAGAGCTAAGCAGTTCAGCTCATGCACCAATAATGTAAGATGAACACCAAAATCGAATATAAAATATAAGATTTTGCTGCTCTAATGTCACCAGAATGTTAGGGTGATGCCCATCTTTTTGAAACAGTCATAAAATATTGACAGCTGTTGATTCTTAACAGCATTTGTTTGAGTGGGAATTTTTTTCCTCTTTCCTAGAGGAAAAAGCTAATGCAAATTTTATGCCTCTCTGACCTGACTCCCTTATTTTTCTCTTGGCCAAATCTTATTTGTCTGCTGATGAGACACGCTTTCAAAAATGATTATGATGTTGATATTCTTGCAGTAAAATCTTGCATGCTGTTAACACATGACAAAAGGAGATAAAGACCAGGGAAAACAAGGTTAGTATGAAGTGAAAAATGATGTAATATTAAGGTATGTTGCTGCTTTCTGTGACAATCTTTTCTTTTGGTTCATACAACTGTCAACACAGATGACTATCCTTATACTTTTATGGCTCAGATTGTTCAAAATGGCTTCCTGGTTTGTGGCTATTATTTTGAATCTGCATTTCATTATACCAAATATTTGCATATGCAATTCACTCAGGCAGTTATACTGACCCCAGGGAAATGTCCAGTGCACATTCACTGTGACTGAGTTTGAATGAATAATGAAATGCTAATGGAAAAATGTGGGCCCATCTGATAGCAACTGAACTTTGCTCATCATAAAATGGGCTGGATCAAAGGTCTCCATAAAATATTTGTTCCTATACCATAATTAGTACATATTAAGATTTGACTGCAATTTTACATCAGTAGTACTAGTAAGTCTCCTAAAACTGCTTCCTTCAAATTTTATCATTTGATTCCTATTCACAGAGAAGGAGGGTGGTGTACAAATCACTGGGTTTCCTTCTCCTTTCAGCTGTAGCAGAGTAGAAGGGTAAGTGCAGTGCCACCCTTCCCTTTCCTTAGTTCTTCAAGATTTTTGAGCTGATAATAGTTCAAAATTGCTATCTTAAAATTCAGATTATACAGGGAGGATGGAATCTAAGCAATTCTCAAGAGAATTTCTGACTGAAATAGCAATGATGGTTGGGCACTGCCTATTTCATAATTGTCACTGATATACTATTCAGACTTGCACTGCTTTTTAAAAAAAAATAAAATAAAAAAAGGCTTTGTCTACACACTCTTTTACAGCCAGACTACTGGTTCATACATGTGGGCTTCCTCTTCTCCCATTCTAAGCTGGCTGGTGTCATACCAGGTACTGTATAGCTGCATTATTTGAGAACTGTGGCCAAGCTAGTAAGTCCTACTGTATGGCTTGTCTCACAGGCTTGAGTGCACCAGTATGACGATGTGCCTGACATCTTCACATTTCCTGAATTTCCCATTCCAAGAACAAGAACAAAAGATTCCCTTCACATCATCAAAAAGTACCCTTCAGCAAGCTTGACATGAAGGAGGAGTATGTTACAGCTGCCCTTACCTCATTGCACTATGTCCCCCACAGATTATGGCTATGGACAACAATCGTCCCACTTTGGTGGGAAGTGCTGATGGGGTGACTATTGGAACATTGTTGTTTAGTACTGGTAGCAAAAAGCCTTGAAACAGTACAACATAAGATAAAAACCTTTACAGGATGATTGCAAAGAAACAAGAAAGGGAATATATCTTTCTCTGAAGGGAAATTAGCTAATATACAAACAAAATGAAGCACAAGGGAATTTGCTGCATGTGCTGACTATGGGCATAAGACATGGATTGCAAAGGCAAAGGCAAGCACAGGTTGGGGAGGAATTTAGAGGAGAGGCTTTAGTTTCAGGCATGCCAGACTCCTTTGCTCTGCAGACTCTTAGAGGCCAGACAGGAGAGGAACAGCAATGGTGAAGTCAGTCCTACAAGCCCCACGGTCAGTCACAGTGGCCTGCCATGAAAGAAGTCAGAAGAATATTTACTTCTCAGTGGCTCTTATTTGTCCTTGCCATATGTTACTTGGGTTGTATTTTGTTTAACTCTAAGTGGCAGCTCAATGAGCTTCTGAAAGCACAGGAGCTGTTGGGAGGAAGGAGCTTGGCATTGCTTGGCATTGCTCCCCTTTCTCCTCTGCTGACTCACTGGGATCTCAACTGCTGACCCACTCTGCCCTCTGCAGAGACAGCACCTTTGGGCAAAGCACAATTCAGTGGTTAATTTATGAAACAGAATAGCTAAGAGGATCACTGAGCCCCAGTAACACAAAGCTAGCAATGGACTTTCAGCCCACTGGAAGGAATTCAGTTGTGCTGGGTCAATACAAAGCATTCAGAGAATTGCTATAAACTACTGTGCTTCGGTCATGCATGAGGTAGAGTTTAAAAAAATATTGTCTTAGCCCATATTTATTCTTAAGTTAAAAGGGTGACTTTTTCTGGTGAACATTATTTTAAGAAGACAATTATGTCAATATTGTTTTTTCTGGCAACTAGATGCAAAGACAAGCTTGATTCTCAAACCTCCAGGCTGTGAATGAATGGTATTTCTGTTTCCATATAATTCAATGTTTTTTTCTACAAAAGCTGTCAGAGATATGTTAGCATGTCATCCTGATGTCTTTTTCAGAAAGGAGAAAAGGACAGTGGTCCAAACTTATCCTGAACCTTATAATGTCATATTCAATGTATAACGTCTACCATACAGGTTCAGTCTGTGAGTCTTTGTGGTGATTTGTATGAGTCACTTTTCTTCATAAGGAGAGTCAAACTAGCTGCAACAGCTAAGCAGGTAATCCAATGATCTGCGTGAGGTATTTTTATTATTCACAAAACCCAGGGAATACAAGACCAAAACCAAGCTACAGCTGTTTTTCACTAAGTGTAATTCAGGCATTGCATTACAATAATGTAGTCTGCTTTAAAAGAGCAACATTTCAATCCTCCACTAAAAGTGTACATTTCTATTGTACAGAAGACATTTGCTGCTGAATACCAGGGGTAGCACATTTCCTTTTAAGGTAGTCCTTTGCATTTTAGTAGAAAGCAGTGTCAGGCCCAGTTTTTCTCTTCCATGTGCTCTAGACGTTGTGTTTTCCCTCTATTAGTATACTTAATAATATAAAAGATCTCATTACACTGAGGTAAGAATACCCTTAACATAAGATTCCTTAGGCTCTACCTACATTTTTTTGAACTCAAGTTACATTAATTTACTCCTTAAACTACCTGTAAATGGTTCTGCTTATATCCGACAAATAGTTGTAGATGTTTAGATATCATTAGTCACCATCTGATCAAGTTACATTTGGAGTCATTCCAGTGAATTTAGATTGTTAGGGCCTTGCCCAAATATGTTCTGATTTGTCAATGCACTTCTGACTGCTGATGTGTTCAGAAGCATACATAATATTCTTGCTGCTAATTTTTAGCTGTGTGTAGTCTTCTTTGAGTTATTTGTAAAAGCATGTTAAAAGGCTCTTGGCTTGCCCTTCCTCCTAAGTCACCAAATAGCCACTCATTTGACTATCTGATAGATAGTGGTTATAATTAATATTCTCTTCATCTTACTCAGACCATTGTTAAAGGCTTCAGCTGTAGCAGGTCAAACAATAATTTCAGCATCTCCTGGTTGTCTGCCTCCTCCTTGTGTGAAATGTTGATATGTCATTACTTTTAATTTATGGATTTTTAGACTCTATAGTCAGTGATCAAATCAGATTATATTAATTTTTCAATTATAATTTTATGCAAGCATTTTATTAACTCAAGCTGCATCTGGAACTCTTGGTAGTAAGTGAGATGTGACTTGAAGTTTCCTGATAATAAAGAAGATGCATGACAATGTTATTTGAACTACCACAGCAGAACAATGCAAAACATCAACTATATAGCACTCTTTAGATATTAACCATATAATGACAACTTTTACAACAAGCTCTTCCATTTTTAGATTGCCTTTTTAGCTTCAAGGATGATGTAGTTAAGGGATCTTTCAGAAAGTAGTTACTCCATTAATGGTAAAAAGATAGTTTTTTTTCTATCTCTAGTTTTTACACGGAAATGTGGACTAATATAGTCTGAATTTGGAACAGAAAATGACAAGTCTTAGCTCCTTCAGGAGAGAATGAATTCACACAATGAAAGACAGGTCCATACATTTTCTGTGGTGAATTCATTTGTTAACTGCAATAATAATTTTGATTGTTTCTGCTAATCAGACCAATTTTTTCCGTCCTGTATCTTGCTAGAAGATAATTCAAGAATAACAGTTACAGAGTTCTCTACCAGCATAGAAAGGAGAGAACAGATTCTTACTGTTAAAATTTCTAAAAGCTCAAAAACTTGGGTTCTTTCAATTTTAGGCTTCATTTTTCTCATCTGTATATTACTGTGTATTGCACTAAGACAGGTGGTGTGAGATGCAGTTGTTATTTGTAAGCAATGTTGTGATCCTCATATTGCCCAGAGGAGCTGTGGATGCCCCCTTCCTGGAAGTGTTCAAGGCCAGCTTGGATGGGGCTTTGAGCAACCTGGTCTGGTGGAAGGTGTCCCTGCCCATGGCAGGGAGGTTAGAACTAGGTGGTCTTTAAGGTCCCTTCCAACCAAACCATTACTACAATTCTATGGTAGAATGACAGGAGTAATTGCTATTATATTCAACAGCAGTCCGGAATGACTGGTGAATTAATGTCTTTTTACGCACTTCTCCAGCCATTTGAATTATCAGTGTTTAGTGTTTCTAAGTTGGGAAATGAGAGAAAAATCTGACCTTCCTTTTACTTTAGAAATAATTTTTAAAACTGGAAATTAAAGTTCCCAAAGTGTAATGCTATCTGAGTGACAGGTTTCTTGCTTCCAAACTAAATTAAATGCATGGTCTGTTGCCTAACATCTGATTACAAAATGTGTTTGTCTGTTAACACCTATCTGCATACAAACCTTATTAAGTTTAACCTAGTTTTCTCTCTGGTACAAAGGACAAATTATATAAAGCACACTGTTGTGTAACAAATACATTATGTTCTCTAAAAGCTGCCAGTCTCCACTACAGGCTTTACAGCTATGAAGAATGTAATGCAACACGTTCTCTGGAAGAGTAATAGCACTAAGCACCCTTGATCTTCTTAATTTTCAATGTATATGACAAATGAAACCACAGATATAAAATAGGTACAGCATCACAGGAGAGGTATGTAGACATACTCCCCAAATTTTTCTTGTATTTTAT
>NW_009610178.1:0-1028 GCF_000690535.1 Cariama cristata
AACCTTGCCACGCAAACCCAATACAAGAGCCTTGAAACTGGAGTCAGCGAAAGAGGCACACAGGAATGGTGTCCTCTTTGGGAGTGGTATGCACTTGGGAGGGGAGGACAAGGTCAATGATAAGGAGCCCAAGAACTGTGCAACAATTGTAAGAGGTGGACATGCTGGATAAATTATAATTTACTACTACAATAAATTAGAACCACATCTCTAAGATCACCTCTGCAGAACATTCATGCTTTCTTGGTGCAATGTCCTGGTCTGGAGCCAGTTTACCCTAAGAGGAATTAATGCAGAACTTGTGAAGACTGCTTCAGGTTGTGAACAAACATATGAATGAATTAAAAAGTGACATTAATGCATTACCAAACTTGGGAACTTTTTTTTCTTTTCAGTTGTTTTCTTCTACACTTAGTGACAGATATATCCAGAAGCCTATCTTTGTAAAAATTTAACAGCAAAACGGTATGTCGTTCCCCATCTTCAAGAGTTGAGTGACCATAGAGCAGTGTTGCATGTTTCTGGGCTCAGAGTGTTGATCCGACGTAGGTGGCTGTGCAAATGTTAGGAGATATATGAGTGATTTGGAAAGCTAGTAGTCTATTGAACTGGTGGTTTGAGTATGGAAAAGAGTTACACTGTGTGTGTAACAAGCAGTATACCACTAACCTGTCTGAGGCAACATATGCACAAATTTATGAGTAAATTGTTTGTAAAGAGTCATTACACTGAAACCTAAAGCAAGAGATGCTGAACTGTTTAGTGTCAACAGACAGGCTAATGCGTTTTGGCTTTTTTTGTCTGCATATTCAAGGTATATCTGATTTCCTATAATAGGTCTGTGTGCACTGGTTGTTGTTTTTAAGGGTTTTTTAACCTTTTGTTCAAGAGGTTCAACAGTGCTATCAAAAGACTTCTAAAAGGTAAATATCTTTTCCAGGAACAGGAAGGGGAAGAAGGTTACTGCTCTCTTTCTGGGAAGAGTAATGACAACAGCTATAGTGCAGCTGTCTTAAATCACAGCATTC
>NW_009610178.1:1059-4820 GCF_000690535.1 Cariama cristata
GTAAAAAGCTACCACCTATAAAGTTTATTAGCAAAATTCTCTTCGGTTTCTGTGGAACTAGATGACAAGGCCTAGAGGAATTAGTAGCATCGTAAAGAAACATATTCCTCAATATGTGAAGAGTCATTTGCCATGCTTTTTTCAAATGAGAAGACTTTTTTTCATTCTTCCTTGTGCAAGTGCAGGTTACTTTCCTGGATTGAAGGAAACCTGCTTGTTCTGTTGGTTTACATTAGTACTATGCAGATTTTCATCCTGCTGGTGCCCTGTAAAGTTCAATGTCCTTCATCGTCATCTAAGCAAGTGGCTTCACACTAATGTGAGATTCCTGCTTTTTGCAGAAATGTAGCAACAAAACACCTGCTTATGAAAGGCCAGTGTTAGTAGCAGAGTTCAAGCAGGTCCCTACAGTTCACCAGTGTTCAGCAAGGGCAAAGCATTAGAAAATGAACAAATTGATGAAATTTTAGAGGTCTCCATTGCCTAATTATTTCAAATGATGTCCCTCTCATAGGCTAACATTGGAGGAAGTTAACCGAAGTTAATTAGCATGTGCCTTGGCAGTCTGCTCAGTTTAATTATTTTGCTACATTCTGTTAGGGCAGAGTACCCAGATAGTAATAATGATAAAAACGCCTTGTAAAAGTGCTTGCTTGGCTGAGGAGCTCCATAACATGAATGACTGCTTTTGTGCCATCACTGCTGACTGGTGTATTTTTTATATGTTACCTGAGAAGACACTGTTGCTAGAGCTGCAGCCAGATACCCAACTGCCATAGGAAACTAGAGGGTTAAATAATATTGTGATATATGATCAGCAAACTTACTTGATTGGGATGCTTGAAAGAAACAAAAAAACCCCACAATATTTTCTGTGTTGTAGTCTCTTAAACTAAATGGAAGAAAGGAGTGGTGTTTTAATGACACAGTGTTCTATTTAGAGTTTCAGGACATCCACTGGGCCAAGATCCTTCTCAGTTAGCATTTTTGCACCACTCAGAAGGGTCACTTTTTTTGAGAAAAAGGAAGAGACTACATATGATATACTAAGTGTATACAGCTTAGGGTACGGGGCAGCTAGGATGGTTGTTAGAAAGTTATGACCAATGTAAATCTCAGCTATGATTGTTATTTTTCATGATAAAAACTGAAATCCATCTTTTGGGCATGGCATTTTCATGAGGGTGAGAAATCAGACCAATTGTTTTTTCTGCCAGCCTTAGGAAAAAACACTTGCATTTTTCTCTCACCTGTAAACAGCCCACAGAGAATGGTTTTGAATAGTTAGCAATAATTTACGTATGATGATTAGTTTAGTAGGAACAACTTAAAAGAAGGTAATTATGTTCCTTATCCATTCTCTTCTGGGCCATATTGTATAGGTTGAATTGAGCTGAGTTCCTGATTTTGGTTTTACTGATGTAAACCAAAACACTTGACGTTTTAGACATGTACTCGTAAAGTCAGAAAAACACCTGAAGACTCCCTAGGCAGGCTGTTTCTATGCTACATCTCTTCTCAGGACAGGCAATGTGCTCATGTACTAATTATGGATGCTCACTGTCACAAGCACACATTTATTTAGACGAAAAAGACTGCAAGATTTTTGAAGAAGCCTGGTCAGCTGTAAACGTTGCCTGGCTGGATAAATACTATCAAGCTTTGGGTCTCAGAGATTCAGTGTTGATAGCAAAGTGTCCTTACTTGACTGCTTCTTTTTCCAGCGAGAAATATAGAAATTTTTATTGAAAAAATGCCTTGATCATGTACTTGAGAATTTCCTCAGTTTTTCCTGACGCCCAAGCCGAAGTGACAATTTTTTTTTCTCGCTGATCCTCAAAACAAAATAAACAAGGATAGTTAGGCAACATGCCCTCACATGTGACTTTGCGTGCAAGATTAAGGGCAGAATGCCAAATGGTGCTACGATAATGCTGTTCTATGTTGTACAAGAGTAATAATGGCAGGAAGGAAGTTAAAACTCTTGCAGTTATGATGTTACAACCCTTCAGAGATGAGAATCCTGAACCTTTAGGGGATGACAAAACTGATGGATTTGGATCAGAGCATAGATGATAGTGAAAAGATACTCACCACTGTATGGATCTGCCTTTGTGAGATGATTTATTACAGTTTGGAGCCATGAAGTCTAACACAGCTTTCATGTTCAAAGATCCTCAGGGAAGGAAAGAAAGATCCATCAGAGAAGGGGTATTATGACTGGCGAGTTGCACAGCTCAATAAGGAGAGTTGACAGCAGTAAAGGCATGAAGATGCTAAAGTGCAATGAGAGATCCTAATACAAAGCTTGCTCCATCCCATATTTACTTCCTTGTGTTTGCTTTGCCACGTGTCTCTTGCTGGTCTGTCTCCAAGTGAAGGGCCCGCACACCGCAGGGTAGGATCACACAGGTTTTGCTTGCTCGCAGCTGTTTCTACACTTTTGTTGTTATTTCTGAAATTATCAAACAAACAATAAATAACCTGACCAACTCTTCCTGAGAAGCAATGAGTACATATGTAGTCATGAAAAATGAGGAAAAACACTGAAAGTAAACAAGACATTTTCTATTATATTGTGAAACTTTACAAAAGCAAAGCGGGTAAAGTTGTGTCTTTGGAGAGCAGTGCTTTATATCTAAAATCAATGAATTTATGAGGTAAACATTTATCTGGGAAAGCTTTTCCTATGCTCTAAGAAATTTCTTCATTCAAATATAAAATAATCCAATTTTTTTTTCCATGCAAAAATATGCTTTCAAAGGCCTCTGTCAGTGAAAATATGTCTCCTTTCTGCTCTACAGGGCTCCTTGATGCTCCCCACCAACCCAACACATAGTAGTTAAAAGGATTTCTTTTTAGGGAATTTAATAAATGTTCCTTAATAGGAACATTTCCTATTAACTAGCCTGGGGATGCTTGGTTTTTTATCCTGTATTTCAGAAATGCACCACTCAGCTCTCATTCTTACCCTCACTTTTTGAGTTTGTACCTCAACAACTGGAATGCACGTTCCTTTTCTTCGCACTCAGATCCCTTTTTCAATTTGGTATCCACTGTAATCTTATTTTCCTTGTTCTCCATTAACAAAACACATTAGGAAAACCTCTGGATATTTTTAGAGAACATTATCTATTTACAAACTTCAATGGGGAAAAAATGTCTTCCTTCTGAGAAAATAATCTTCTCCGAGATGTGAGACTGTTTCGACACTGAGTTGAGTGGCAACCTTGCTCTACTTTAACAATTACATTCTGAAAAGCCTCGCATATTAAAACCTGGTTCCTCTTAATTTTGATTTGAGACTGCCACACGTCTCTTACTCAGTTTTTGCAACGGAGCCATCGAAAGCCTACATAAATACCCTTGTAAGTGTAAGAAGAACATGCTTGTAAATTTCCTTTGGGTCAAAAAGATTAATTTGTTCTATTAATTAGCATTCAGGCCATTGAGATTTAAATACAACTTGTAGAATGCTAAGAAAAATAGTCTACCAGGATCTAATATCTACTTTGTTCTACTTGATTAAACACAACACAAGTGCCACTGGACCTCTTGGAACTACATAATATACTTTTACACCCAAATGTCCCAGTTTCTCCTTCATTTGCATTTACTCAGACTTTTAAACTGCAGTACTTGCTATCAAATCTCCCATGCAGAGAGAAAGTCTGAAAGAAATTAGCTCTTTTCAGCCCAGTGTTCTCTTTCCTTTTTTTTCCTCTTTTTTTCTCCCCCCCCCCCCCCACCCCCTTGCTCCA
>NW_009610178.1:4851-15626 GCF_000690535.1 Cariama cristata
CCCCCAACACTTATGGCCTAAACCTCAAATTAACTTCGGGGAAAGCTGATAAGCTGTAGTGTGGTTTTATTTGATTCAGACATGAAGGGTCAGATTTTGTCATGCTTATTCACTCCAAGAGGTAGTTTAACTCCTCTGTAATAATAAGGGACTTTACAGGGAATAAGGTATTACTGAGAGCAAGTGTCATATAATCTGGTTCTTAAAATATAGTTCTAATATAGTTACTTTCTAAAAGCATATCCAATGGATGTGGAACAGTGCTAGGGGTTTTGTATATTTATTTTTTAGAATAGAATAGTAGCTAGATTTTTTTAAAAGAATATTGAAAGGGAAGACAAATCACATGCTTGAATGGAAAGACTTAATCAATATCAAACCAGTGTCATTTTAAAATGAAACACTGGAATCATTGTTTAACTGAGTAAACTTACTTTTACCCCAGTATCAATCATCTCTGAAAAGAGCTGAAGTTGTAGAAATATCAAAAATATTATTCATTAATATTCTTCAAGACAACAAACCTTGATATAGGTAGCAGTCCAGAAATTAATATTAATTGCATATTAAATGTAGTCGTGGCAAGTCACCAACAACCATGTTGCTAATAGACAAGATGCACAAGGTGGCAATAATTTGCCAAACCACAAATAAGAATATGCAGTGTATCCAATATTCTTCATCGCTAAAAATGAGCTTCTGTGTGTTTGTTCAAAATGTGCCATCAAATAAGGAGTCGGTATATCTGTATGAGAAACACCTGAGAAGGCTGCATTATTCCATTAACAGAAGAAAGATCAACAAGTACCTAGACATGAAATAACATCATTATTATCAAACATATGTATGAAACCTTTTAGAAGACATTTATATAAGAAGTATACTGCAAAAATACAATGTATGTCCCCAATTGAATAGCTGAGTTATTGCAACCTTTTATAAAAGAATTTTTTTCCAAAAGGAAGTGATAATCTTGTTAAGAACATTGATAAGCTTTGCAAGTAGAATATGAAATGTAACATAAGTTATCTTATGTATCTTATTCATTATTTGTATTTAATCATTATTCATATTTATATTTATCTTATCATATGTATCTTATTCATTATTTGAATTTGCAGCTATGACTTTTGTATTTCTTTCCCGATGAAAGGCAGGTATTCTTCTCTGTATAACGAAATGGAGAAACTGAATTGCAAATAAATTGAAGTTACAGTCATACAAGACCTGATCGATGCTGGAGATGAGAACACTCAAGTATTCCATTTGACCACAGTAAGAATGGAAGAACGAAGAACACACATCCTATAGTAACAAACTCTTATTCCTTGCCATGCTGTAAGCATTTTCTACTACTGAAAATATAGCATCAGAGGACCTTTTTTTTTTACAGTATCTCATTGAATATTAAATAAAGCAATTTTAAACAATGTATTCCCTGTTTAAAACACAATTCAAAACCCAAAAATGTATGTTTCTGCACAGGGAGGGACTTATGCAATTCAGTTCATTCATGAATGCGATGGAAGCCTGGTGAAACTCAAAAGTTGTACAAAAAGCCCTATAACTTTTATGATTTAAGGGAAGCATGATTCCTCTATAAACTGGAAGTGTATTTTGTTTCTGTACCTCCTCAGAGATAACAGTCAACATATTTCTTACCATGGAGACAGAGAGACCAGTATTATGTCCCAATTCTCTAAGTTTTTTTAATTAGAGTTGTGGATGTTTGCAAAACCACAAGGAAATTATTACCGTGTTCATCCCTAGAAGAAGACAGAAAAACATAATGAGACAGAAAAGAGGTTTACAGGAAGCAAAGAGCTTATTGGGGTAGCACTCTGTTGGTTATAATCTGTTCCTATGCTTCCTAATATGAGAAAGCCTTTCATTATTTCCCTTTATTTCTTTGAAAAAAAGTCAACATTTAGCCTTCAGGTTCCCCATCTTTCATTAACATGTAATATAGTCAGTCACTAGTATTCTTTGCCTATATTTCAGTTGCGTGCAGCTTCTGCTTGTAAGATCAGGTAAATGCCTTTCTTTTTTTTTTTTTTTTTCCCCTCATGTTTCCAGCCATTCTACCTAGATAACAGAAATCTCTGCCCTACTTTATTCAGACTCCTAAATCCAACATCATCTCTTTCTAACAGCTTGTGAATGGATTCCTGGGAACACACAAAATAGGCCAATGATATGGGGTGAGCCCCTGGGCAAGTAACTGAAATAACAAATCACAAAGGACTGAGCTGGTGAGAACAACCCTGCTGACAGTAAGGAGTAGGATATGACAAAATAACTGTGTATATTTAAGAAACTTTCTGAAATTATAAAAATGCCTTCTGTTTGGAGAGTGAAAAAAGATTGTGTGCTTATAAGTTCGAGCGACTTAGGAGCTTGTAGGTTTAAGCTTGTATTTGTACATTTTCATGGTCATATGCATCAATTTGCTATGCAGAAAACATCTTCATTTATTATGTTCATTAAAAGTAATTTTTTTTATTTTTGGTTTGCTGAAGGACTGAAAGGAGAGCACCTCATCTACTGGAAATGGAACTTGTCAATGAGGGTGTAATCACTACTAAGTAATCTAGGTTTCCCATGTGTTAGAACATCCAAAAAATTTCCCTTATTTAATTAACAATTCATTCATGTCAGTCTGAGTAGGAACTAATTTAGAGAAAATTGTAGTGTGTATATTACATGGTTTGGTTTTGAATCTTAAGCAAAAAGGTTGTTGGAGATGTACTCAAAAATGCTTAATCTTAATGTTTTACTACTTCCTAGAGCTGATAGATAGTCTGGACAAGATCTCAGCTGGTATAAATAGGTACAGCTCTACAGTGTCCAGCTTGTGATTCAATATTTGTGAAGATCTGAGAGAGTAATATGTTGCCTTTCACAGATCAACGGTTAAAACATTATTTGTGTGATCACATATGAAAATTACATTGTGTTCACCAAAAAACAATATCCTTTTTGTCTCTGAAAGTCACAAATTTGCAAAAATGTATTTGTTAGGCTTAAGCTCTTCTTTCAAGTATAAGAAAGTAAGCATCCTTAAAGAACATTCATATTTTTTACAGCTGTGTATATTTGGTGAATTTTCATTCCACCAATAGCAGCTTGATTAGTCTACTGATCTTTTCATTTCACTTGCTAAAGTTAGCAAAAACTGGGGAAACATCGTTTATTGATGTATTACTACAGTAGCTGCAGTGACAACTTTAGTCATACTCTATGCTGAAAGAGTCATTAGCCAAATGGAAATCTGAAGCCAGAAAACATTTCTAATGTTCAATGAGATAGTTCAGTTATTTGAAAAACAGTATGTATTTCATCATAAAAATGTCAAATTCTTTCCCAGGATAATTATTTTCAATCAAAACTTCAAAGATATCTGCATTTCCAAAAAAACCTAGAAGGTTTTAGAAATTAAAGTACTGCTACCCAAGTCTTCTCATTGCTTCAGAATAGTGAAATGAATTATGGTAGTACATTCTTTCTGTCCAGATATCTACACCTCCAGGCACTGCATGAGTACAAATCTACGTTGCTTGGACACTCATACCCACCGTGTCCCAGTTCCACATTCTTACATTGGTTTTATACGTGTGTAAGGGCAGAAAAACAAACTGCAAAACTTTACAGCCTGCTGTAATGACCAGTGATATTAGCTGGAAAGATCATCATTCATTTAATGAGATTCTTTTTATTTGGTTTCAATATTGTTTCTTCAGGTGTTAGTAAAGAATATCACCAAAGCATGAACTTCGGAAGAAGTGTAACTGACATTCTATTGCACTTGCCACAATGTTGTTAAGCTGCACAAGACTAAAACTAATCTGAAAAAGAAAGAGGCTCTTGACATACTGTGCTGATAAAACCAACACACAGCACCTCTTCTGAGTGGTATTGGTACTAAAATAATTGTGTTATTCTATTTTCTGAGTATCTGAAAAAGTCTTTTTACCCCAGTGACCCCTGCCAGTTCCATTTCCTTTTCAAAATTCAATGTTTAAATGTCATAACTTTTAATGCCAAAATCCTACCTTCCTTTCATTCCAACATTTCAATACAATTGATCTTGAATGCCATTGCTTGGCAACAGATAGTATTTAAATAAGAAAAAAGAAGAAAGAAAAAGAACTTTTATCAAAACAGTTCTCAGAGACCCACTGACTTTTAGAACCAATTGTAATACAGAAACAGTTTCAGATTATCATTCTACTATAAATGTTAATTACTCCCAAACCAATTTCTCCTTTTTCTTGTCCATATTTTCCTGTCAATTTTAATGACTTCACTAGAAGTAGTGTGCACAGTTTGCCTTTTTACTCCAAAAATGCACATGACTTGTACATTTGTACTAAAACAATTGCTCACCATGATTCCAACAATCTGACTACTAGAATTTGTATTTTGCATCAAGGTTAATAAGAAACAGTGCAGAAGAAGTCTTCCCTTCTCCTTCAAATCAAATGTAGTGTTTAAAGTAAAAACAACCATTGATATTCCCATACCAGCAATCCAAGAACAAAAGAAATAGCATCTTTAAATTGGTCAAAATTCCTCATGTTTTTCTTTCCCAAGTTCTTGGTACACTGTATTCCTCAAATATATTTTCTTTAGTTAGATATAAATCTTTTTTAACCTGTCAGGAGTACTATAGGATCCTGTTATGATTATGAACTTTGCACCATTCTGTACTAGAAAGATACCAAGTTCACTGGACTCATTTCAGATGTTCATTGATCCGGATTATAAAACCTCCAAGATTTCTGAGATAAGAGACTGATGTGTTAATCCATACAATCCACAACACACAGACTGTGCATGGGAAAAGTCTAATGAAATTTAAATACTGATAAAAAATTTCTTCCAAGTTGGCCTTCTGTCTTGTTCAGAAAATTCTAGGAACTTCATTTCAGACAGGCTCCTGGGCTTCCCAGCTATTTGCAAGAAGCATCATAGTGTGATCTGTATAAAATATTAACATTTACATCACAGCTCCTTAGCAAAACAGATTAAACAGTAAAATATCAGCCAAAATAAGAAGCTTAGGGTCTTATCCAGTAGAACACAGATGTTGGTCTACAAAAGCTTAGATTCTCACACTCCCAGGGCCCACTGCTCTTTCAGACAGACCTATTGCTTTGACATTGATCATATAATACTGTACTACTAGAGATTGAAAACATTTTTCCCCATGCGGTTCTTCCCCATTTCACTCACTAGGTGTACAAATGAATTTATGCTTATGAATGAGGTAAATAACACGTCATAATACATTAAGCTGCAGAAATATGTTGGACACCACGTACTTTTCCACTGGCATGACTTTAACTGCCTTTAATTGTGAGGCATAACAATAACTATCTCAGGTTTGCAGACATAGCTGGAGAAAACAAGAATATGTTGCTGTCAAACTGGGAACCTGCTACTACCTGTGGACAGAAGACAGAAGCTCCCAAACCCACCTTACCCAGAGTCACCCACCAAAACACCAGGCTAGACACAAGCTTTGCTTTAAATGGGTTGTAAAGACCAGCAACTTAACGACAGACTGCCACATCTTCTCTTTCCTTTCCTTTCCTTTCCTTTCCAACCGCAAAATCATTCGTAAGCACCCTCTGGATGGAATCACACTGCAGATAGCTACTTACCCCAACACTGTAGGGTCTATCTGTTGCTATGTATAAGTAACGGTTTATTCTTCCAATATTGTGCCTGGTAAATAACTTCTGTGTTTACATACCGGTCAATGTTCACAAAACTCTGTCTCTTTGATTGTTTTTCTCTGAACTGTTTTCCACAAGATAAAAGCTTCCTAAGGTGAGAACTCCCATTTTGTTACTGTCATCCATTTTCATTACTGTCATTTACAAAAATAATTGAGGGAAGTAACTAAACAGACCTCCAGGATGTCTTATTTACTAATTTTGTGAATAGATTTTAATCATTTTATGAGAAAGGGCAGTTTTTATAGGCTACATTCACAAAATTTAATCAATAGCTATCTATTTATGGTCAATTAAAAATTTGTTAATTCAGTGAAACTCTTACGAATTCCTAATTCTTTGGTTTATGTTAACTTGCAAAATTAGTAAATATTTCTTAGATTTTATTAGAAAGTACTATTAATGGAATGGTGTCATTGCTGTTAAAATTTATTGAGCTAATTATTTGAAACATGTTTCTGAAAACAAAAAAATTGCTCTGCTATTAAAATAAACGTAACAGTAAAATTTGGCAGTCATTTTCTTTGTCCATTAGTGACATTTTAACATTCCTTATAATTAACATTAGTCCTTTTAACATTCCTTATAATTGGCTTGCTTGTTACATTACTTATATTTTATTAATGGTTAAAATGTTTTTATTTTCCACAAAGCCAGAAGAGGCACACATGTCTTATAAAGAGACAAAACCACCCTCAAAGAAAGGTATGCAATCCCACTGATTTCAGAAGTAGCTGCAAAAACAACTTGGCCAGATATTGTGAGCAAAATTAAACTCCCACGTAGTAAATGAAAGAAAATTCCTAGAACTTTGGTAACAGGGTGGTAAATTAAACAAGTTCAAAAAAGAAACCCTGAGACTGTCCAGAGCATGCGTTAAATTCATTGTTCTGGTACCCTTCCAGTGAAGACAAACAGGAATTTTGCTTCAGAACAACGGAAGGTTCAGTATCGGACACAATGACACATTTAGTATCAAACAGAAAGTGGCTTGCAGTGCTAGTATTCACTCAAATCTACTCAGTTTTTTATTTCAGATTAGCTGTAGTATAAGGTTGAGGGTTTTTTATGTGACTAACATCTCTGCCTGGGGATCTACAGGGAATCTCAAAGTGCAGAGATGTATTAAAATAGAAATTAATGAAAAAAAGTTAATCAAAATACAGCAATCTCCGACAAAGGCTTGACCTAAATGAAGAAATGAATGTTTGGGTCAGGCCAATCAATTTTTTCTTAGCTCTGTAGCACATTCACAGTGTTACTACTTAATCAGTCATCATCCTGACAAAGAGTATTTTGAAATCTCTAATGAGAACAGAGATACAGGGGCTGTCAAATTAACATCCATCTATTTCTCAAAAATTGTCTAAAGCAGCAGCATAGCACCAAAAGAGCGCAGTTCACAAGCGTACACAATTTATATTGAAAATAAAAGTTGCATATTATATACTAAGCTCAAAGAGAGCACAGCGGCATTGGGTTGACTCAGTTATCCCAGTCTTGTCCAGAAAAGCAGATTCCTGCATCTTTCAGTGTGCAGCCACATCTAAACATTGACATCCCATCCCGCGGCCTCCCCCCAGGCACATCACACAGCTCTGACCCGCTCCCCAGAGGTACACCGTGCTTGTACTAATTACACAGCTAGTTGCAACCCTGCATGAGTCCTGGGAGAAAGCAGTTTAGTTTGAATAGTTACAGGCTTTGTAGTACAGATCACAGAAATAATCTGCCAAGCCTAAAATGTTCTGACAGTGATATTCTCTCTCAGGATGGTTTTGGATATCTTAAAGAAATACAGGAAGAGGTCAGAGACTTAAGTGCAACTTAAAAAAGGAAAAATAGTGCTATGAAAAGGCGTAATGCAAAATATTGATACCTCCCAGGGTATCAACATAGGATAAGGATGCTACCCCAAAATAATGCAGCTGGTCTGTTCTTCTCACACTTCTTTATCTTGAATTACTTACTAATAGCACCAGGGATTTACTGTAAAGCTAAGAACTGCTGGAGCAAAAAGGAACTACTGTCATCCATGTTTCACTTTTCCCCTGTCCATAGCCCTTATAATTACAACGGATGGAAATGACATATGAGAGTATCTGTGACAGCCTTGCATATTTGAGGACCTTGCTACATAGAGGATACACTCTGTGCTGTAGCAATATTATAAATCTGCTTGGTGGGGAATATTTCAGCATACTTTACGATAATGTTATCAAAATTTGCTAGATCATTGGGAAGTTCTTCAACGCAGAGTCCACCCAGGTTTTGAAGTTAAAAAATGCTTAGCACAAAAGCTTCAGTTCCCATTTGGTATTCAGTAAAGTAATACATTTTGAAATGAGTCAGGAAAAAAGAAAAGCTTTCAAAGAAATACAGCTACTTAATAAAAGATTAATTCAAAATATAATTTTAATTAATGAAAACAAGCATTTATTTACAATGAGATATTTCTGTTAGTTTCTCTACTTTTATAAAACTTAGCATTATTTATATATATTTGAAGTATTATAAGTGTTTACAGATAACAATTCAGAAACTACTGCCATTTTACATCCACTATTAACAGTGCATGATTTCCTCGGTGCTTAAACAATTTCTAGGCAACCTGGCAAAGACAGATTTTGTTCTCAGAGAGCGAAGAAGTGAGTGAACTGGAGTGTGTTCAACAGTTTTCTAAAAGCAATATTTTTCTATAGGTCTTCAACTTGACCTAAGTGTAAGCTCAACAAGGTAAATTATTCAAAATGGAATCCAGAAAAAAAAATGCATGCCTTACCACAACTAAGTTCAGCAGAATAAAGATGGTGTGTCCCTAAGCCACAGACCCTTTGGTACACATACGAAATACAGAGTTTTCCCAATAATCCTATAAGAAATAAAGGACAAGGTACATTTGACTACTTAGCCACAAGATGCTCTGGCTTTCTGCTGAATGGTACACCTTCATTAAAAGACCTCCATGCTCAGAAATCTGGTTTCAGGAGGTTCTGACTTCAGCAAAACAAATCACCTACCCAGCTGGAAGGACACCTCACACCTGCAAGAAGGTTAATGTCTGTCCTCTCCTACCTAGACAGTTAAGAAAAATTACTGTACGGACTACAGAATTGAGGGTCTGATCCTCTGTCAGGCCTTTTATGGCAGTAAGGCTTTTGTGAGAGTAGAACTTTTCTGAAGTAATGATTGTGAATAAGGCTTAACTTTATACTTTTTAGCATGCGGCAAACATATCTTTATCCTGCTACATAGCTTGGGGGGAAAAAAAAAAAGAGAAAAAAAAAAGTAACCAAAAAAGTTTGTTTATAAAAGTTACTGCATTGAACAACAAGAGAAATATCTAAGATTTTTAAGTGAGGCGTTGGGTTTTTTTAATGTTCTTCTCATCCTAAGCTTGACCTTCCTTCCTCTTCCTTCATATTGTGCTTTGTGAGACTCCTTAAAGAAGTAAAGTTTTTATGACCAGCAGCAGGGTCTGGGTTTAGACAATGGATCATAGGATGTGATCTCTTGTACTATTCAGTGTGTATGAAATGGAATTTTCAAGGGTGCTCCAAGTGGGCTGAATTCTGAAGTCAGTGGAAAGTTTATCATTGACTTCAGCAGCAAATACCTATAATGAATCTGAATCTCTATGAAAGTCCCACAGCACATTAATTGTATACAGTAAACGGAAACATTTCTATATTTTCACAGAAAAAAAAAAAAAAAAGAAGAAAAAGACTTTTCAGTAGTGCTATTTAGAATGGTAAGAGGGACATAAACTTAAATTATCTGTAGTGGAAGAGTATACTGTGTTTTAAACAGTAATAACGAAAGAAAAAGAATATCAAAACAACATCACCATCTAGTCTACAATCTTATTTCCAGAGTTCAAAGTACTTAACGAAGGCATAATCATGTAAGTACTAAACTCTGATTACATACACACAATTTGAGCCTTGTGGCTTTCTTGTATCCTTATGCATATCAGCAGGATGCTTTCAAATCATATTTTTACAAAAGCAGTACAAAAGAAAATCAGGGACATTTCAGATTATTTATTTTAAACGTTAACAAAAGCTGGTTTTACCTATAAAATCCAGTACAAGATGTATCCAAAGCATATAATTCTTTCTTTTAGAGAATTAAGCTGAGTTATCACTGTGTGTCTTGTTGTGCCAAAGCAAAAACCAGTTACAAGTCAAGTAACTCAAAGATCTTTATTTTCTTTAAGATTAATAAGCTTTAAAGAAATTTATTAAGATTTTGATTCTTGGGATAATATCTAAAAATGGAGATATAAAGCTTCTTGTGCAATGTTATGTAACTAGTTATGGTTAAAATCTTTAAATGTGTTGTCTTGCCTTCTTTTCATAACAGCATACCTGAAATTGGTCATTTTCTTACTTATTCTCCAGAATTTTCATATCCTGGAGAAAAATTTGAAGCCTAACTTTAAAAGTATCATATCAGCAACTGCAAAGAATGTATATTCTGGATGTTTAAACCATTGAAATATAGAATACAAAATTTTATCTGAATATACATTTTTCAATAGCATGATATTGCCAGAAGACTAGTACATAGTGGAAATAAAGATACCTTGCAATAGATGGACCTATGGCCAAATTGACATATTTTCCATTAGCAAATACTATCATGCATTGTTTAATGTGTAGCATGCACAGTCTACATAACTGTAATCACTCAGAAATTTTCCATGTCAGGACATCTCAAGATGAGTATTTTCTTATTTCAAGATTTTGTCCAAAAGTAACCATAATTTCAAAGAACAAGTTTAGGGAGAAAATATAACTTTGCCCACAGTAGAAACTCCTCAAGTCATCTGAACCCAAGAAACTGCATTATTTGGGTTAGAACATAGATATTTAGTAAGACGGTGGATCTGGGTAACAGGGTTATATCTATGTGTGGAAAAACTTTCACGTCCCACCATTCTGAAAGGTTGTACCTGTCGTACATAAAGTGTGTGTGCTATTTAATAATCAGTGTAAAAGAGCTGAACCCCTGTGTTCAGTCTATGCTTAG
>NW_009610178.1:15657-21658 GCF_000690535.1 Cariama cristata
AGTAATTAATGCTGCATTTGGAGCAGACAGTGTGTCCATACTTTGTCCACTATCTGTACAGTAGACTTGCACAGCAGAAATAAATTTAGTGGTAGGTCCTAGCACATGTGCTTTCTGAGATTTTACCTGCAGTGCCTTTGCCACAGATCTGAGTGCGATAACATAGCAGGACCTTCTCAGCAGCTGCTACTCACAGCAGAAATGAGAGCAGTGAACTTTTCCTTTCTTGCTTTCAATATTCTCCTGCTAAACCCAACCAGTGTGAGACAGAGGAAGGCAAACAGAGGTGGAGGGAGCAAAAAAACCATCCTGAAACTGCAAAATATGGAAGGATGGAAGAACAGTTAAGAGAAAGACAGTTATTGCAGTGAGGCTCGTCACTGGTTGCTGATGGGGCTGAGTCACCTGGGAGGAAGAAATAGGGAGAACTGAGCAAAGAGGTGGGCAGTAGACATGCAGAAAGGAAATAGAGGCAGGTGACATGATACAAAAGACGATGCAAAACAGATGAGTCTTGACTGGACAAGATTTCCCTAGGATAACAGGTAAAATGAGATGTGCAAAGACTAATATTTCCTGACCTGAGACTCATCAGTGTATGCCCTACTTATGAAATCTTCTTTCTCCTTTTAAATTACTGGAGGAAAAGTTATCATTATGATATTTATATAAGTGAGCTGAGAACAGAAGGAGGATTTCTGAGGGTGGGATAATCATGCCTGAAGCACATTAGGAATTTAATTTTTAATTTCCTCCCAAGTCATCGTGCATCCATTTAAAGAAGCTATTTCTCATGGAAGAATATTCTGAAAAAGAAAAAATAAAATGTCAGAAGAAGTCCTAAAGCCAAATGATATTAATTCAGCAAAGACCTCAAGAGAAAGAAATATTAATGCAAAACACTTTCAAGTAAATGTGATAGATGTTAGGTTTAGCAAATATTGTCCTGACAATAAGTAAAATATCTCCAAAGTTCAGGTTTGATATTCTAAATCAATCAACCGAACCTAAAATGTGAAATGTGCTGGTGTCATTAATTCCATCTTAGAAATAAAGAATCAGATCTCCAGATGAGCCCAAAGAAAGGAAATTTAAGAAGGAGTTTCGAGATTTTATCTTCAAGATTTTGATCATCCGATTAGTTAGAAAAGCAGCAAGAATTCAGTAATGATATAATGGCTTATTTAAAAATATTTCAACATTGCACTTTTCTTTCCCTCTCTAGGATGGTTGTTTTTGTTGTGGTTTTTTTTTTTGTTTGTTTCATTTTTCCCTTTGCCTTTGTTTTTGCTTTTTCAGAACAAATTTTGGTAAACATATAAAGTTAAAGAGGTGGGGATTTTGCTTTACAATTCTGTTCAATGATTTCAAAGGAAGATGTATTAAACATCTGTTGAGTCCTTGAGTTCTACCAGTTCAGAATGATCGATGTTTTTCTTTCAGAGAGTATACCCCAAAGTTACAGTCAAGGAGAACATTTTGGGTCCAATTTTTTTTGAGACACTGAACATCTCTGGGGAACTTATAAACTCCCTTGATTCTCAGTGACTGCAGAGATGGACCATGGTTTGTTTTATAGATCATTGCACTATGTTTGATCCTATCAAAGCCCCATAAAGTGAGTAACAAAAATCCCCCTGCCAACAATGCACCTTTTGCCTCAGATTGCTAAAACAGATTCTAAAAAAAAATGAACTAAAGATTTTCCTTACAAAGTGCCTTTGGCATGCATTTCTGAGATGCACATCGGACCAGCGAACATTTAGGGACTTTGCCAACAAGGAGAAACTACTCTGTAACACAGATACAGGTACCCTGGAAATGGATTTATGGGGATTAGCAAGGATCTACTTTGACTTATCAATAAGAAATGAAGAAAGGGTACGTAAGAACATAAGAATGGCCTTACTGTATCACATCGAATATAAAGAATAAAGCCAAGGATGAACTATAAAAATAGCTCATCACAGCTCACGGAGTATCCTGTCTCTGATAGTAGCCTGTAAGTGTTGCTTCAGAGGAAAACAAAATCAGGTCAGGCATACAAAGGGTTTGCCCATCTTTTAGCAGACAAAGTTTAGGGTTTTTCTGAGGCAGACATGATTTTACATCTTCAGTTTTAAATTGCTTTTAATGAACTTTTCTGCCACGTGTTTGTTCATGTTTGTTTTAGTTGTAGGTATACTGCAGCAAGCTCCCTTCCTCTAGTTCATCCTAGGGTTGTCTGGGTCTGTTGTGGTTTAAAGAATGACATTCAAAGGCAAACAAAATGGGTGATGTTTTAAACTAAAATTCTATGTACTGGGACTCACAGATAGCATGATAACTTTATTCTCTGTCTTGAGTATAAAGTGACCTTGCCCATCAGTCAAATCTCCTAAGAGTCAGAGCACTAACGTGGGTTACAGGAGCTTTAAAACCTTCCTATTCTCTGTCTATATGCACAGATATTTAATTTCAGCTCTCATCACATATTTAGTAGTTAATAATCTGAAAAAACCTGACAGATCAGCATAATCTTGTGAATTTTGCTGGAATTCAGCTGATGAGCTGGCCATGAGGATTTCCTTTACTGTAGATGGTGAGAAAAAAGGAACAATTCATCTCACCCTTAATCTAAAAGCTCATCTAACCTAAAGTAGATTAGATGATTTAGATGACTATGTTCTATAAGTGACTATTTCTCTCCCTTGGCTAAAAAGGGGAATGTTAGTGTCTAACACTGCAGGCTTATTAAGTTACAGATGTGCTGGGGACAGTGAAGTGTGGAAGAATGATCTATGCTTTTTCTAAACAATTTAATTGCTAAAAACATCATAAAGCTGATAAAAATAATGTGAACTATTGCCTTTTTCTGTCAGTGACCTTACATTTTTTAATATCTTTTTGTATTTCTGGTTTGGTAAGCAGTGATTTGCATATGTGCATAAACACACAGACACACATAAACACGCATACACGTGCACACAGGCACAACTGTATATAAAAATTTTTATATTATTTATCACAAAACTCACATGTAACTAACCTTTTTTTTTTTAACAATTCTTATTCTATGGTGTAGTCTGAATTCTACAGTGTATTCAGAATAGTGTATTCTGAGAACAGAGGAAGAAAGAATGTTTTCTCTCAGATAAAAATCATTCTGATTTAGTGGTTTCAGCATAGTAATAGGAAATAAGATGTTTGATCCTGTTAACAGACTCTTTAACATTATGAAGTATATCATACAGAAAGTATTCTTGATTATTAAGTCAATAAAAATGTTAAGAGGAAAAATGTAGACAGAACAGTGAAGAAATAAACATGAAATATTTTCTGTCATAAAGATTCCTGACTGTGCATAAATGAGGATGTGTTTACCATGCACACTGTGGGCAAATCTGCATTGCTATAGCAGAACTGCTTGTGTTACTTAATTTAACTCATTTGGCATTAAATCCTCTATCCGTACAGCTTCAGCATATACTGCAGACATGCCCAAAAGAAAAATGTGATCTTAATTAGGGTTTGATTTTCCAGTGACATTTTCAACTGGCATAAGCACTTGCTCGCCAAGTTTTTAATTTATTAGACAAGCAGTGGCAGTGCACTCCTCAGGACCACGACATACGATCTGATCCATACAATAAGCCACAAAACCTTCATTAGCATCACTGAAAGCTGTACAGAGATATTGGATTGTAATTTCTAGATCATAAGCTATAGTGAATGAAGTATAGTTTTATTGAAAGTTGTATCAACATATGTGTTAACAGCTATGTTAATGCAGTTAGCTTTTCTCATTTATCAGGACACAAGCCCTCCATTATATTGTTCACTCATAAAAATAACACTCTTGGCTAGGATGCTGTTTGGGCATTTATTTCACAAATAGTTTTCGGAATATACTTAATATCAGAGTTATTATAAAGGAAGACCATTTTTTGTTTTCCTTAACCTCAGCACATACTGAAAGTATTTATTTTCAAAAGTTCTGTTCAAAGGAAACTGAACAGGGGGGTATAATGTATTTGCGAATTCTTATCAAAGTCTTTCATTCAAATTCGATGCTAACCAAAAGCTACCTTTTATAAAAGTTGTTTATTTCATTTCACTTTTTAAATCCATGTCATAGTCTGTCATGATTTTTGAAATCACATCCACAGTCTTGCCAATATACAACCATATGTTTCACCTTGAGAAGGGGTATTTCCAAAACATGGCATATTATACTAAAATTATATTTGATAGAACTTCTACTTCATTTCATAAGAGGAAAAAGGGACTTTAACTTCCAGTATTGATAGGGTTTTTTTTTAATGTGGTTTGGGTTTGCAGTGCTTCTGAGAAAATGAAAACTGCATAAAAGAAGAAGAATAAAACACTAAAAAGACTTATTTTTCTAGTAATATAATCTCATGAAATGAAAAAAACCTCCAAGTATGAAACCTAATAAGTAGGCACTAATAGTGTGTTCTCAGATTTTTAGTTATTGAAATAACATTTATATTCCACTGCATATTGCAAAGGAAAAAAAGCTGAAGTAAGAATTTCCTGATGGCGTAAGTTCATTTCAGGCTACCTTCAAAAAAATGCGATATTATGTTTCAGTAACTGAGTTTCAGTTTATTTGCAATTATTAAAAAATCAGGTGCTTTCAGATAAATTGAATTAAAATTAACACAGTTGTGCATGTTTAGGATGGCTTAGAGTTTAAACCACATCCACCTCTGAGTCTTCCCTTGTGACTGAGATTTCCATAGATGACGTTAACTTGTAGACTTTTCAGGACTTCACTGAGAGAAGGGAATGGATCTGTGCAAAATCAGTTTCATTCAACATGTGTCCAAATTTTGTTCTTCAAGTAGTATCCAGTTTTTTTCAATAAACTCAAGAGTTTACTTTAAATACATCTCTACAACTGATAGCGATCCCCCCAGAAATATCAGTGCAGCCTATCTTTCCCTCCAAGACTGAAATTTAACCAAGAAAAACATGACAGTCTATGCATTATTAAAATAAGTAAATTAATTCCAAACCCACTTTTTAAATAACTTTCCTGAAAAAAAAGCCAGGTTTAAGAAAAAACAGTGATTGAGGTTGTTAATACCAAAATGCAGCATCTGTAGCAAAGGCTTAATAAATTTATTTAAAACTGTCTGGCATTTTGGTCCTTGTGGGTCTTTGTATAATTTCTGTGGATATGTATTGTCCACAATTGTCCTGTCTTAAGTTCAATAACAGTTTACAATTTCAATTAGAGATATGCACCATATTTTAGTGGAAACACACTTAAAACATTGATAGGCACAAAGACAATATTCCAATTAGGTTTACATGGCTAGCAAGGGGCAGATCTGGCTCAGTCATTTAATACAAACTGATCAATTACCTATTTCATAATGACATAATTGAAAAAAGACAAATTAACTAAAAAATGATAATACCCTAATAAAGAAGTATTATTTTCCTCTGTCCAAAGAAACTTCCAAAAAATTCAAATGATCACTAAGTACTTAAGGCTTTCTGACTTTCAACAAGAATTATGTCTAACTTAACCCTTTTTTTTCTGTCTTTTCCTTGTGTTTTGGTTTAACCCCAGCTGGCAATTAAGCACCACACTTGCTCACTCCCCACCCTGGTTGGATGGGGGACAGAATTGGAAAGATAAAAGTGAGAAAACTTGTGGGTTGAGATAAGAACAGTTCAATAATTGAAACAAAGTAAAATAATAACAATAACAACAAAAATAATAATACTAATAAATTGAAATGAAAAGGAAAATAACAAAAAGACAGAGAAATAAACCACAAGAAAAACAAGTGATGTAAATGAAAAATAATTGCTCACCAACCAACCGATGCCCAGCCCATTCCTGAGCAGTGCGCCCCCCTCCCATCTTTCTCCCTAGTTTATATGCTGAGTATGACATCATATGGTGTGGGATATCCCTTGAGTCAGTTGGGGTCAGCTGTCCTGGTTATGTCCCCTCCCAGTTTCTTGTGCACACACAGCATCC
>NW_009610178.1:21701-36845 GCF_000690535.1 Cariama cristata
TTAGTCCGAGCGCTGCTCAGCAACAACTAAAACATCCCTGTGTTATCAACATTGTTCTCATCCTAAATCCAAAACACAGCACTGTACCAGCTACTGGGAAGAAAATTAACTCTATCCCAGACAAAAACAGGACACCTTGTCTTCTTAGTAGGTAATACGTAAATTCCCGTTATCTGACTTTTTGTGAACCAGAGATAAACAACTGCCTCCCAACTGGGGTAGAACAAACCTTCTGCAGGTCTCTTATGGCACAATGTGGAAATTTCCATGGAAATTTCACCATCAGAAAAAGCTTTCAAAACAAAACAAAAGGGAAGGGAAAGGAAGGGAAGGGAAGGGAAAGGAAGGCAAGGGAAGGGAAGGGAAGGGCAGAAGGGAAGGGAAGGGAAGGGAAGGGAAGGGAAGGGAAGGGAAGGGAAGGGAAGGGAAGGGAAGGGAAGGGAAGGGAAGGGAAGGGAAGGGAAGGGAAGGGAAGGGAAAGGAATCTATGAAATCTTCTGGTTTGCTCAAATGGAAGATTATTGGACAATAACCCGTATGCCTGAAAGTTTCATAATTCAGTCAGCTGTGTAATTTGTCTACCCTACTAAGACTTACTGTGTCACAGGAAGCTCACTGCTGGCCTCCAAGAGGAACTTCAGGTCCATCTTAAAGAACAATTATGTCCAGCAGGTCAGACAGGTTCCTGGAGGACTACGCTCACATGGGCTGATGCACCACAAACATGACCATTGTGCCTGATTCCTAAACTAGATGCAGTTCTGCTTTGGTCCTAAACTACCGCTGAACTGAACATGATCTAAAAGGTTGTGCCAAGAGTCAAGTAATCTTAGAAGAAAATCTTGTGTCCTGCATCTGGCTTGTATTTATCTAGACTGAGACATGGAACTCTATATATCTATCCATACCTTTAAAGATCTTTCCATTTTTTATGTCAACTTGTCTGTCTGCAGTTACACAAGTAAATAGCAGCATGAGGCCTAAGATAAACGCTTCTATTAATAGATTATTTTCCTAAAAGAAGCTTGATATCCCACAGTAACCTTCTATATGTTCTTTCTAACACACACTCTCAAAATTACCTTAGAGGTCCTTGGCAGGAAGTGTTCATAACCAAAGCATGATGCTGGGGTGGGTCTGGCTGGAGTGGAGTTAATTCTCTTCACAGGAGCCTATATGGTGCTGAGTTTTGGATTTGTGATTAAAACAGTGTTGGTAACACATTAGCGTTTTGGCTCTCACTGAGCAGTGCTTGCACAGCATCCAGGTTTTCTCTGTTTGTCACTCTGCTCCTCCAGCAAGCAGGCAAGGGGGGAACAAGAGGCTGGGAGGGAAACAGCCCAGACAGGTCACCTCAATTGTCCAAAGGGATATTCCATCTATATAATGTTGTGCCCAACAATAAAAAACTGAGGAAGAAGGGTTTGGTTGGGGAGAGAGAGTTATTGCTCAGAGACTGGCTGGGCATCAATTTACTTTTGGGAGTCAGTAAGGGATTGCCTTTACATCACTTGCATAGGTTGTTGGTTTGTTCTCTTTCCTTCTTCTGTTAAATTGTCTTTATTTTAATCCATGAGTTTTCTCACTTTTGCTCTCCCGTACCACTGCAAGGGCAGTGAGCGAGCAGCGCTGCAGGACTTAGCTGCTGACTGGTGTCAACCCAGCACACATAGGACTGACTGAACCCTTTTCTTGGTTTAAGAAGCAAAATGACCTATGGTATTTCAGATGTTTATATG
This sequence comes from Cariama cristata, assembly GCF_000690535.1. Classification (NCBI taxonomy): domain Eukaryota; kingdom Metazoa; phylum Chordata; class Aves; order Cariamiformes; family Cariamidae; genus Cariama; species Cariama cristata. Next base: position 23,441 of record NW_009610178.1, read on the forward strand.
GAATCAGGCCACGTGTCTAGCATAAACTCTGTAGCATAGATTTTGAAGATTTTTTTTTTCTTTGTATTTATCCATAATCATGAACTACAGAGTTTGGATCTGGTTCTGACTGTCAAAAGAAAGAGACCATTTTAATAAAATTCTGCTTCAAATATAGCTCTTACTATTTTTAATGCATTTTAGCACACTATGAACTTACTCAGTTTGCTAATTAACATTTCCCATGGAAAGTAATTAAATCTATTGGATCCTTCTATTTCTGTAGGCATAGGAGGGAGTTGAATAGAAAGGAAGATAAACTCTAACACAATATACTCAGTGTTCTCCACGGCCATTCACTGCATATTGAAGGGTTCTCAATTTCTGCAGTCATAATAATGGTAAGAAAGATATCTGACCCATACCAGATTTTCTGCTTCAAAAAAGCTGACACTATAGCTTTTACTACTTAATTCTATCCTTTACTAGGAAGATACCATTTGATCCCAAGATCAGTACAAGGACATCAGTGTATCGCTGTGTTTGAACAAATGTGTTCTTCTGAAGTGTTCATTAGCCCGAATTAATGGTACTTATTTTATTAGCTTGAACATTGCGTTGTACAACCCATAGCAAGACAGTGTGCTAGTGCTGCTGCATTGCTTTCAGTTTGGGAAATAGAGGCATCTCTTTCTGGCTTGGGCACAGTGGGATATACTGTGTAAAAAGCAAAATGCTTTTGTGCTTGTCACAGCATTAAAATGTTTATTCCAAGCAGAAGCCAGGATGGGTGTATCTGGAGAAGAGTATCCCTGCATTGGAACTTTCTACAAGACCTAAGGTGTCATGATGTCAGGAAATATCTATTGCAGAAGCTGTATGACAGTATACAAATGCCTAGGACTCTGGGATATCACATGGCTAATTTCTAAAGACTATTTGAGAGGTGAAAAGAGTGAGGATTTTTTTTTTAATTAAAAAGAACCTACTCCAATAATTTACTTCTAATTATCAAAATGTTATGATCCGAATAGGAACAAATGGCAAATTAAAGCTGGAAGAAATCGCCATATCTTCTCTCTGTTCAATAAGAAATGGAAAACCAACTTACAGTACCACTGTAAAACATTTAAAATAAGTAATAATAGCATTTTGTCACTAAGATTCTTTTCTATAGTATCCTGCACCACTGAAAATACAGATCTAAATCTTTTATAACATCTGTCCAAGTGACTCAGCTAAGTATCCTAAAGGTCCTAGAGGGGTAAAAACACCTTAAACAGTAAATACATATAAAATTGCTCCATAGAGACTACTCCAGCCTCAAAGTGCAAGGAACATCTGTTGTTCCAAAGTTCTCCTCCACAGGGTAACAGGAGGAGAAAATACTCTGTTTAGCACTAGAAAAACTAATGCATATAGTGTTACTTTCCCAAATCTCAGGAACAACTCCAAATTGCATTTTGAACTCTCAAATTAGTGAGCAATTCTTTTACTTGCTTGAATAAGAACAGTCTTTAACATACTTGATATTTGACTTCACAATATTAAACATTTACAGCTAACCTGAAAAAAAGGCATTAATGACAAGCCCTTCACATACATTCTTCAATGAGCTGACCCTCAAAATTTTACTCAAAGGAGTAATTCCCTTTAAAGATAGCTAAGCAATATTCCTATGATTACAGCTAGAGATCAGGCTCTTTTCCTGCACATATAAATACTGGCTGTTGTCTATATTTTCTTATACAGCAAAAGTAATGCCTCATTAGACTCTGACGTCAGTGAAGACAAGATATTTCCTTATCTAAGCACACTGAATTTTTAGAGACCTGGGAATTGTTTTCTAACCTGAGTGATGGAACTCTTAGGTTTTAGAAAATATGTGTGATTCTCAATGAATTATTCAACGATAGGAAAGAGCAGATAAGTTTTTCTACAGATAAGTTTAAGAAAAGTTCTCATTTTTTTTTCTTATCAATGGCTTCCAGGTTGCATTAATTAATTGCTGTTAAAAACTTCTATAATCTTTTAACGTCTTCTACAGAGCCTGTATTTCTCCTTTTATTGAAAGGACTTAGACTTTTGTCTTTATGCATCTGCAGAGGGGAAGATGTTTTTATGTGCTTTTTGAGACTTTTTGGGGGATGCGGGGTTCCTTAGGCTGAATCTGTCATATGATGTGAATAGCTTTATATTTTCCAGATATTCACTTTTGATTAAGCAGTATCCTTATAAAAAGTAATGTCTGGGGTTTTTTGGGTTTATGGCAAGCATAGGTCCAGTATAAGAAAAAAAAGCAAGTTAAGAGCTTTAACTTTCCTTAAAGGAATCCATTTATTTATCATCCAGAGGAAACCTACAAAATAAGACAAAAAGGTATGATAAAACTAAGGAAAATAAATGGTGTGAAACAGATTTCTGTACTAAAAGTCTTGATACATTTCCATGATTTATATGGTCCATGAGAGCATGTGAAGTTAGAAGGTGCAACTGAGGAGGAAGGGGAAAGGGAAGGGGAAGGAAAAGGGCAACTCCAAATATAAAACCAAAGAAATTAAAGTGTCCTGTTCTTTTTATACTAGAACATGGTGAATCTTTGCAAAAGTGTGTGTCTAAAAGATGAAGGGACAAAGTTTGGTGGTTCTTTCAGTATCCCTGACTGCACATACCCAAACTCTATCTTCAAATATTTGTACTTCAGGTTCCAAATTTTTAATGCATCAGCAGAAGTCCAAGTAGCTCTGCTTCAGCCTACAGAAAAAATAAGTAAGTCCTTTATCTGTGAAATAATTTTGGGTTTGGGTTTGGTTTTGTTTGTTTGTTTGTTTGTTTGTTTTTTAAAAAAAAGAAGCTTTACAAGAAAAAACACAAAAGGAAGACTAGAGGATGGACGCAAAGAAAATTAGGAGAATCCATAGTTTGTGTTCATGTAGAAGATTACCTGAAAGAAAAATGTACAGATAGTAACTTGTGTCATCCACACAAATAAGGTGTTTCTATGTTTCTCTATTATTTGAGTTCATGACTGATGGCAAAGTTTAGTAACCACAGCCCAGGGTAGCGTGTCAATTCAAAGCAGTGTATAAGATTTCACCTTTTGCTTGTGTATTTCATGTATTTTTCCCAGAAGCAACAAAACCCTTCAGAATGAGTGAATGTAATAAAGAACTATCAGCCCAAATCTAGTGTAGACCATATCAGGGTGAAAGGCCTGGAAGTATTGAGGCATATTTACCAGAAGTACGTTCCTCCGTTTCACAACTATGAAGACCTAAGCAAAAGCCTCAGTGTCCTATTCTCAGACAAACAGTCCAGACCTGACACAGAAACAGTTTTAGTGCCAGCAGTGCCATCTATTTCATAGTTCAGTATAAAATTTATCTTTATTATTCTTCAATCCTGGAAGAGGACCTTCCAAGGGGAAAAAAAAAAAAGCAAACAAAATCATGCTTTAAGCCACTTTTCTATGCAAATTATTTAATAATTTCCTTATCCTACCAACTATTTTTAGAAGTAATAGAAAAATTTGTAGATTTTATACTTAACAACATATTATCGACAGTATTTAGTTAATGAAGGATTGTTGCATTCTCTTCTGCCATATGTTCAACAAATAATGTACAAAAATCCTTAATTTTTTGTTTATATATTTCTGAAATTGTGTTTAGTATGCTGTCTGCTTACTGTTTGACAAGACATAACAAAGAGTCTTAGAAATTGTTAACTGAAGATGTGTTAATCATACACATAAGACAGTTGGACAGAGAGAAAGATCTTGATACTAATACATGAATCTGTCAATATTTTCTTCTGCAAAAAGAAGTCTCTCAAAGAGTACAGCCAACATTTGAGCAATGAGCTTCCTTCGTATTTCAAAGTACAGTCCAGACAAGTGGCATCTATGTGCTAGCAATAGCAAAAGATTCATGAGTTTCATCCTAAATTCAACGTAACATGTTCAGTGTATTTCAAAGAAGGCACTAACTGAGGATTAACGTTACTTAATTGCTCACTGAATAGAAATATAGGTCCCTTTAATGTGACTTGCTAGATGATACTTTCAGTTCAGTATTTGACAATACTTACAATGCTTTTCCTCTTTCTGCCTCACCCCAGTCCTCTTAATATTTTTGCAATAAATATCTATGAGAAGGTAGTTCTGCATCTCATTTTATGTAGCTTCTGAGAGTCTCCTATGTATCTATTACACTACAAAGAGCTTTGCCTGATCACGAATCAATATCATCCTCACCTACAAAAAAGAATAGACACATAGAGGAGTCATTTAGTTTGTCCAGAGCAGGGTGATTGGAGAACATGTTACAGCACACTGGTCTTTCTGACCATTTTTTTGTACTTCTGTGCTTCACTGTGATGTGGACATTTCCATCACAACAGCCTCCAGTGACTGCAATGTGACAAGCAGCATGTGGAGGTGACTGCTTTGTCCACCCCATGTGGTTAAGTGATGCTCCTAGAAAGCCCTGTGGGACATGTCATATCTGACCGCACTATCTGTACATGAGGAGGGCAAGTGTTGGGTATTGGGCTCTGTGCTCAGGAGTAGCGTGGCTTCTTTTTCTATCCATAGGGTAGCCCAGGTAATTCATGACTGCAGCTTAGCATACATCCAAGCAGTGCTGACCATCCCATTATGTGCCTGATGAGCCATAAAACATCACATCATAGAAACTCAGCATGAGTAATGTTAGTCTCCAGCTTATTTCCTAAACACTGAACCAACTCATCTTTTGGAATTACGGTTCTTGTCTGTAAATCACATGTATTACAGACAGATTCTCATGATAAGCAGCTAGACAGAAAAACTATATAAAGATTACTTTGAAGTGCAGCATTTCCAGACCTCCTGAGGGATCAGAGGATGATGCACGTATAGAAATGCAGCATTGGCATACTTTTCTTCCATGTATCCAGCTGTGACAGTTTGTCAGGTGTGAAGAAGGTACAGTCTCTTAATTTGCATCATGGAAGAGACTGTCAGAGTGTCAGGTAGGCAGAAGGAAGAGGCAGAGGAATTAGGCATGGGCAGTCGGCTTTTAACACAGCTTAAACACTTCCACTTTTGAGGCCTGGTACAAGCAAAGCAAGTGAATTAGCTTTAGAAAGCTATTACAGTATATTTCAAGACCCCCCCCAAAAAAAAAAAGAACTGGAAAAGAACTGAAATTTTTAAAGTTATTTACCTGGCTACACAAAATGTTGCCTAAAATATGTGCATTTAAAGAAAGTCAGTTATGTTCTTATCTGAGGATGCTCTATGGTCTTTGAAGGTAGGTCTGTAATCAAGTTAATAATGGAGGAAACTGTATGATGCTATCCTGGAAACACAACAGGGAAAGACTGAGCCACGAAACTAAGTTCCCAAGACCTCATCTTCATAAAATGTCTATGAAAAGGGAATCCTGCCTTATAAAATAACAAAAAAAACCCCAAACCAAACCAAACCAAAACAAACAAACAAAAAAAAACAACAAAATTGTTTGGTAGCCTAACAAAACATGACATTAATTTCTGAGCACTATCTAAACGATTTCCATTTAAGAGACCTTTTTGTTAAATGATAGAACTGGGAGAAAAGCTATGTAAAAGTTTCCTTCCTGTTGGTTTTAATTCAGAGCTATTCTTGAGCACCTGCAAGGGGATGCATAAGGGTCCTGCAGACCGAAATCCCTTTATTATCCCTTCTGCAACAGCTTCCAACACAGGCACCTCTGTGCCTCAGCATTTCGCGTATTTCAGGTATTAAGGGAGTTTGTTACACTTCAGTATAACAATTTCCAACATATAATATTAGACATATGGAAAAGGTTTTGCAGAGTAGATGGAGATCTCAGATCATTTCCAGGCACTTCACAGCTACTTAAGTTCTTCTTATTCCCCATTACTTTTCACACATCTAACAGCTAAAAAAATAGCAATAATATTTTTTAAACAATTACATTCTCATAGTAGTTTTTATGAGAACTATACGGCATAAACAAATTACAATGTTTGTGATACTTCATGCTTCTGGGAGGAATGACCTGTATTTCTCACTTATGTTTTCACTCATGAGTAGAATAGCCACAGCAAATAAGGAACAATTAGGAGTTACTTTGCTATAGCAGATGTCATCATGAATTCTCTCCTTCTATGCAAGAAACTGAGAAAATCTAAAGATAATCAATGCAGGCTCCCCGTAGATAACCAACTCAATGTACATACAATTAAAAAACCCCAAACCTACATTTAAGCTCAGGTAATTCTAAATAAACATGAGAAAGTATTTTAAGAATGGCTACTGCACCCTAAAAAACCAACCAAACAAAAAAAATTCCTAGATTGTAAGTAGAAGAGGAGAAAATTGCTGTCCTAATAAATTGTGCCTTTTATTCTTTTTTTTTAATAAACTAACAGAAACTTATAGCCATTGCTACTTCAGCTGTAGTAAAGTATCCTTGAGGTGGACCATAAATAATGTTGCATCATTAATTAGGTTTGATTGAGTTGGAGGTGTTCCTGATGAAGCATTGTTGGATTTTTGTAGATTGTTGTGGAAGGATCTTTTATTTCTAGTTATTATTGAAGACAAACACAGTGTTTAAAAGGACAAATAATTCTTGTGTAGGAATTGGGAGTTGATGATACATTGGAATGCAGCAGAACTGAGAGTTTATGAAGTTATAGTTGTAGGAAGCATATATTTGATGTTGAAAGGTTTATCTGTTCATCAATGTATCACACAGTGCCCTTCCCTCTTCTGAATAATTCAGTTTTTATTGAACAATTTTTCTTAATCTTGTTTTTCTGTAAATTTAGTTCCTGTCTACAATGGTTTCACAAAAAAAGGGAAGATATTGACCATACAAAATAAAGGGGAATAAATGTGAACCTACAGGCATTGTTTTGCAAATGCCAACTGAGTTTTAAAATGAGTAAGACACAGGATTTCATAACGCTACGTGGTTTTATAGCAGATGTTGAAGAATGTCTTTCTCTTTTATTAATATATTCTATGTATGTCATAAGCATCCTCAACATTGTCTAGTGGAAATGAACTACGGTTTCCTACATTAAGTTTGCTTGCATTGGTTTTTAATTTGATTGAGTGCTTTACACACATATTTTAACACCATGTGTTACGATCATTTGTGTGTGGATTAAGAGATGACAGGATACAGGCATGTTAAGGGAGGCTATCGATCAGCTATCAGTCAATCAGGTTATCTTTCAAAGAACAGCAGAGATAAAAGGCTGTCAAATCATGGGTATTAGTAAATGCACACTGTCTAATCAGGGTATTCTTTACCTTAGTGCAGCACTGTAGGAAAAACTGATCTCCTGAATCACTAAATTAGTGTATATTACTTAGGTAAAATCAAGTTTTTGTTCTCCATTATTATAGCTAACTTCCATGGTTGAATGAAAAATAATCACCTGTGTTTAAATTCCAAGAACATATTTTGACATTTTGTTACTCAAATATCCCTCTCTCATTTTGAGGCTTGGTTTGCTTGATTATTTTTAATAACACATATCTCTTTCTTGTAATGAACTGTAAAAGTATTTTCAAATTTCAGTACTGGGAAAAAAGATTAAAGATGGTTTAAATATCTTTTCAGCTTAAAAAAACCCAAACTCATCACTTTAATATTTTAATCAATGTATGCTGAAAAGACTGTCAAATATATCAAAAATATTAAAGATGAGAGAATACTATTTTTTCAAACAGTAAACAAACACAATAATTGCTACTGTGTATGATATCATGTGCTTTGAAAGACCTTTCTTCAAAATCTTAGTCATAAATGTCATTATGACTCCAAGTCACTAAATGGTGTTGTTAAGTTAATCTTGTCTTGCTTTGTTTACTTGGACTGCTGCGTTAAATATTATAAAGCATTACAAATGCATTGTAAATCCCACTGCTCGTTGTACTGACATTTTTGGTGGAATAATGATGGATGTAAGTGAAATTTCTGAGGAATGATGGCCTGTGTTCTTATTTATGAAGTTCCAGATTTTGCAAATTAATCCCATTACTACAGTAAAAACAAGTTACAGGAACTGTTCCTTGATTCATAAGAAAGTAGTTCATATTCTAGCTTCCCTTTTTCCCTTTTAGAAAAGCAACCTTGAATCAAACGAAAACTTAGAAGATATCATCTTCAAAGAATGAGCTCAGTGGGTAACTTTTTTTAAGTGGATGGAAATGAGAGGTGATAAAACCAGAAAAACAAACTGCAAACTGAATACAAAAAGCATTTAAAGTTCAGTCAGAATGCTGAAGATGGACTCCAGTAAACGTTGGTCATCTATATTGTTAAAATAGCGTCTATTATTTTTATTAGAGATTATATCATCAACTTTATGCATAATAGTTTTAGTCTTTAAAATTGCTGGCTAAATGTGTATTTCTTGTAAGTGATCCAAGTGTTACTGTTAGCATTTGTTCACGGATAGCAGCTCTTTTGTTGTTGCAGATAAAGGCAGAGACAAATGTTTATTTTACCTTTTCTACAACCAATAAACACATTTACAAAATACATTACTTTTACATTTCCAAAGCATCTGTATCAAAAAGCAATAAGAAAAAGCTTTCCTCTGTAAGAAACAGAATTAATTAAGCCTAGTTTTCTACATGTTATGTGGGGTCTTTTTGTTTGCTTGTTTTGGCAAAATCTACTGCAATATCTGCATGACACTCCAACCATGATAATCTCTGTCCTCCACTATCAAACCACATAGCAGTACCATCAGGTCACCTCCTTCTAATAATTTGTTAGAATTTCTACTCCATACCAAAGTATTTCAGTATCTTTTAAAAAGTTTATATCTCCTCCCTTTCATTTTCTCAGTCTTTGATGATATTTCTAGTTACTTTCTGTGGTCCTCCAATTAAAAGGAACCTCTGATCCTTCTTCTGCTTCCCATGCTAGTATTGCCACTTTTTTTTTTTTTCATTGAGAAAGACACCTCACCCCTGTACTCTGGTTACTCTTCATCTTCTCATCAGTGTGAGCAATTGCTGTCTAAATTATGAGAGTGCCTTTCTGCCCACAGAGAGACAAAAGTGTCTTTATTCAGCAACAGAGCTTCCCAATGTTTTGGGACATACATGCATCTTCCAAACAGCTAGACTTTAGAGGTTATTTTAAATGGTTAAAATGAAAAATCCTGGAGTTACTGTGAGAGCATGGTCTTCCAGAAACCTGCAACAGGAAAATGGGCTAAGAAATATGGGTGAAAGGAATAACAAACATGTGGTCTTGCTCAAAAAAAAACCCCAAAACTAAAAACAAAACAACAACCAAACAAAAAACCAAACAAACTAAACCAAAAAATACCCAAACCAAAAAAAACCTAAAGGACAAAGGAATTTTGGAGGAACTAACCTAGATTAAAAGACTAAAGTTTTGGATGACAGGGTAGACTTCTGGGTAGGACTTGGACCCATTGAACTCCATATTTTCTAAAACTTAACAGATATTCTGTGTTTGCAATCCAAATTGAACCTGCTAAATCATGTGGATTTTTTTTTTTTTTCAGGAATTTCATATTTAGATCAACATCGCTTCTAGAGAATACGAACTAGGCAGATGCAGCAAATTTCTCTTGTGCAGTTCACAGTGTGGCAGTTCAGCTTTGGGAGGCTACAGTGGAACAAGTATAGGTGTAACTTTTATTATCTCTGATGAGTACTTGGTTCATTGCACCTCAGTGTAAAGGGTGTATTTTTCAACCCTGTAACAAAAGAACAGGATCTGCAGATCCAAATGAACAGCAGGAAAAAAACCCAAACAAACATCTCTAAAGGACTGGTAGGTTAGGCCACTCCTTTGATCTCTAGGGACTTCAGTTGCCAGAAAGATATGTTTATCAACAAATAACATTTGGCATTGAAGTACAACTTTCCTCTGTCCATCAGTAGAATGTGCCTTTTCCTCATGCTTCAAGGTCATAATTTTTTTGTATTTCAGATACAATATTCTTGTACTAATCTGAGGACTGTAAAAGTGAATTTAAACCTTGCCTAGGCTGAAGTTGTTTTGTCCCAGAAAAAAAAATCTGGTGTGAATGGGTCATTCTTACCTGCATGCTTGCATACATATGGCTGAAAAACTGGATTTTAATCAACTTGTCAAAGGTTAATGATCAAAATGTTTTTGCAGAGTGTATCTTTGGCTACTCTTATCAGCTTCTGCCTTTTTTTTCCTTTCCTCATGCCATCATGGAAAGAGGGATTTTGAGATTTAATATTCTTCTTCTCTATGGCTGCAGTGCTCCAATACTGGCTATTTGATTGCCAAAGCTACAAAACCTTACTGTTCGATAGATGTTAGACACCATTACCTCTCTGGTGAATGAGTATACAAGATTTGCAAGAGCCACTCTAATTTGCAACATAGTAATATATTTGATTGCCTATATTAAAAAATAACTTGACAAATAATATGCTTCCATATTATATCCATCTATATTTTATAATCGAATTTTATAGCAGTAATTAACCTTTCCTATTTAGCTGACTGGAACTAAAGGACTTGAAAGAAAATTACCTTTCTGAAAATTCTAATTCTTGAATATTACATTTAAAAATAAATACATACAGAAACATCCTTTACCTTACTCTTTGATTTCATGTTCTTGTGTAAGGAAATCTCTTAAACAGGAAGCTTTTCCAGACAGAGAAAAATGGAGGATGAAAATTGCCCTTTAAAGTGTTCCTGCTTAAGAAATTTCCCAATTATAAACATTAAACAAAATTTTTGATGTGACAAAACCACCACTCAGGTAATATCTAAAAGGAGTAAGCAGAGGGACATATATACAAACCTTGAAAGAAAGAAAACATTTATGTGAAATATTTATATATTTTAATGTTATTAAAATTTATCCATAGTATTATAAATATGTAGTCATAATGCTTTCTAAATTCTGTTGAATAATATGGTCAATGTGGCCATTCAGTGATGATATAAACATTGTTCTATATGCCTATACTTAAATATATTTTTGCTTTCTGAGTTTCTCTTTATTTTCATTAGAGGAATTATTCTTATTACTATTATTATTACCATTACTGTTACTATTACTATCATTATTATTAAAATTGACTGCTACTGGATTAAAACAGTACTGCAGCAACCTTCTGCTCTGGGGAGAGATGTCCTGATTTTGGACTCAAAAGCGATGACGTTGCTGGTCCTCTGGGACCTGCATGATCCTTAAGAGGTTCCTGTGAGGATGCAGATCGCAGTCTGAGGGCTGAAAGAGCTTTTAACTCAGATGACCCAACTCATCTTCTTATTATTTCTTTCCCAAGATCCATATCAATACAATTAATACCACAAATAGAAAAAGAATTGCATGCATAGATCTTATTTTGTCATAAAACATCTTAATTTTTTACTGATTATTTTGCCCATTCATTTTGTTTCTCTCCTGCGCTTCATGTTTTTGGCTGCAATCTTAAGCTGGGAATCCTCCAGGGAAGGGGCTGCTGCTCCTGCACCTTGGCAGAGCCTCTAATCCAGTACAGCCTCAAACCCCAGCCTCTACAACAGCTGTCTGGAAAACATGTTTTGACTGTCAATAGAGATAAAATCAAATGAGACAAAATGAAGATTTCTCAAAATTATAATGAGAACCAGAGTACTCATTGGAAAAGTGGAGTCCCTGAGGGGAAGGGAATAGTCAAGATATTTAACTGATATACCAGAAAGCCAGATGAAGCAGCTGTATTGCCTGAATCAGAGTATGGGTAGAAATCTCAGCATCTTGTGTCAGGCAAGTTTTCCGGCTGCCGTACCACTAACAATCTGAAAAGAAAAAAAGATCTTGTGTCTTCTTTAGATGAGTATGCCCTTTTCCATCTTGCACAAAAATGTTCTACCAATCATGAAAAATATTACCCTTCAGAAATTTAACTGGAACTAGCACTTCTCCTTTCCTCAACTTTTTTTTTTTTTTTTTTTTTTTGGTGGGAATATCAATTTCTAACTCACATCTCTAGGTATTACCTCAAGAATAAACCAAACCAAACCAACAAACAAAACTATAAAAAAAGGAAAGAAAAAAAATATAAAACCAAGAACATTCAAAAATAATTTTACAGGACACGGAAAAGTTGTCATACATTGAGACAGGATGGCTCTGTCAGTTCATTGCAGTAGCATAAAAGCATTCCTAAAATCTCTCACACTGTCAAATTCCAACACGAATGATTTACAAAGTTACATGATAGGCTTCCAACTCATCAGAATAGCAAAGAAAAAGTTTTGATTAGTTGTCTTCTTGTTCCACACAAAACCAATAATTGAAATCTATTAAATGTATGTAATGTTGATTTGAAATGCATTCCACCATGATAGACCAGGTGTCAAGACTCCTGGCTCTAATAATATTCTCTTATTTTGAAATCACAAGATCTTTGGCTCAGTTTGCAGTTAAGTCTCTGAAATGCAGATGGCACAACTCCATTAAATATTTTATTGTGATTTAATGGTTCCTCCCCCGGGTTCTGAAATTCAGTGTGAATGAGCTGTTAAAACTCACAGTGCAATATAAGTGCTGAAAGTAAGACAAAATAATTTTTAAAATTATGTTCCAAATCTCTTTTTCTCTCAGACTAAAAAAAAAACTTAACAACAACAAAAAAGAATAAACTCTTCTGATTGGAATGACCTGCAACAGCACATTCTGGGAAAAGCAGCCTTACACACCATAAGAGCTGCTTACTGTTTAAATGGCTAAAGCATACTCTTCCTAAATTGAAAATACCTTTTGTAGGTATCTGAAATAAACTCTTTCAACAAGTTCATTCACAGTGTTGTCCTTGGAATTCTAAAATAAATAACAATGGGATGCAGACCTTGATGTAACACATTTAACATTGCAAAACTGCAACTTCAGCATTTACGTAGCACTGAAAGAAAAACAAAACAAAACAAAACTAAACCAACACCTTGGTCATAACAGATTTAAGGTAGGAACTTCAGATTTGCCTTTAAAAAGCTGTATTTGGAATGCTATCAGCTTTCTTCTACCACAGCCCTTGAGTATTTTGTAGAAATTCAGCTTCAGCCTCATTCAATCAAGTGCCAGCAACATCGGGGAACACAGATTTCAAAGACTGCAACACACCATGCATGAGAATGAATCCTTCCAGTTTCTGCAAACCTGGCTCACTGCGCTGCACTTCATAGATGCTCCTGCAAAGATTCAGGGTGCTAATAGGTCCTAATATTGAGGGATGAGAGGCAAGGTGAACTTTGCCAAAGATTTCAAAGAACTGCCCACCTCTTTTCTCTAAACAGCTGTTTAGAATGGTATACATGTTTGTTAGTGACTTAAACTTAACGTTGCCATTAATGATCATGATGATAATGATCATTGGCAGCTCATGGCCTGGACAGGAATA